>NC_063044.1:5177094-5384594 GCF_018812025.1 Megalobrama amblycephala | reverse complement strand
TTCAAGGAGAGTGCACACGACAGGCTGCACATTTCCCTGTCTGTGCTGCAGCGGCCTTTCCCCTGCGTGCTTCAGCACCTAAAAGAGTCAGTCCTTGAAAGAGCTTACACGAGTAGTTCGCGTCTTTTTAAAGATGTCGTTCTACTTGTGTGTTTCTGGATGCGGTCGTTACCTGGCGCCTCGGGATGGTCACCAACGCTGTATCGCGTGCTTGGGCTTAAGGCACGCTGAGGCGGCGTTTGTGGACGAGTCATGTACCCATTGTGGGAAGATGACCGTCGCGGAGTTGCGGTCGAGACTCCACTTTCTGCAAAGGGGTGGAGTCCCGGTCCTGGCGCCTCGTTCCAATCCTCCTCAGAGGGTTGCTTCGGGCGGTGGGACCGGTGACTTGAGGATTACGGTGAGCGCGTTTCCTTCGGGGAACCAACCCCCTAGGAACCCTCACCCCTCTTGCGCTCCGCAGCCAGTAGAGCTGCCGGGGGAGAGCGGTGGACCACCCCAGAGGTGTGTACCATCCGTATCCTTCGGAGCTCCCCAAGACGACCGGATGTCGATCGCTGCATCGGAGGGTGAGCCTGACGCTTCTGGGGATGAGGATTCGGCGCAGTCGCACCTTTTACTGCCCGAAGCCGTGTCGGTGGGTCCTCCTCCCTCACCACCCTTGATGGTGGAGCGGCTAAGGGTTATACGCGCATACCCCTGTGGAACGGGCCGTTGCTATGCAACTGTGCCCTAACTCCACCTGGCGGGGGGAGCCGTCTCTCCCTTCCCGGGCCTGTAAGTACTCGTCGGATCTTACCGGCAAGACTTATCAGGCCTGTGGGGAAGCCGCTTCCGCCTTACACGCTATGGCGTTGTTGCAGGTCCATCAGGCCAAGGCACTGAAGGACCTGCACGAGGGTGGTCATGATCCGCAAGTTCTGCAAGAACTTCGTGCCGCGACGGACCTCGCGCTTCGTGCGACGAAGGTTACGGCGCGGTCAGTGGGTCGTGCGATGTCCACTTTGGTGGTCCAGGAACGCCATCTCTGGCTGTGTCTCGCGGACATGAGGGATACCGACAAAGTCAGGTTTCTTAATTCCCCCGTGTCCCAGACCGGCCTTTTCGGCGACGCGGTTGAGAACTTTGCCCAACAGTTCTCGGCTGTACAAAAGCAGTCTGAGGCCATCAGCCACATCCTGCCGAGGCGGTCAGCTGCTGCACCTCCACCGCCGGCGGCACCTCAGACTGCCCGTCGCCGAGGGCGCCCCCCTGCAGCCGCCCACGCTCCCACGCCCCAGCAGCAGCAGCCTCCATCCAAGCGGCGTCGTGGAGCCGGTCGCGGGCGGGGTGCCCAGCCCGTCCAGCCACCCCCTAAGAAGAAGGGTGGCAAGGCCAAGTCCAAGCGGCCCTAGGACGGGCGACCCGGAGATGGATGGGACTGCTCTTCAGGAGGTGGTGACCGCACCGCTCCTTCCCCCGGAGGAGGGCCGGGTGGAGAATCTTTTGTTTCCCCTTTTTGTTCCGCCGCTGGCTCAACGGCCAGCGGTACCCAAATTTTCAATAAAAGAGCAGTTTCCTCTATCTCCGGGTCCGAAGAGGGCTCGGAGAGCAGTGGGAGGGCTAGAACCTCACCACTCTCATCCAACTCTTCTGTCGCCAGCGGACAGCAGCGAGCAGCAGGTAGGCAAAACCTCGACTGCTCCCTCTGTCCACCCGTGGAAGCAGGTAAGTGTTGCACAGCACACTGTGACCCCGCTTCTGGCCGCCTCACACAGAGAGCCCCCCGGGCCGCGTCCCTGCGTTCCACCTCGCTGCCCCGCGGCGGGTACGCCGGTGGTCCCCTTGGTGCCGCTTGTGCGGTCTCTGAGAGCCTGGCTAGCGCTCCCCAGTCCGTCTCGCTGGCTCCTTCGGACCATCAGGCTCGGCTATGCGATTCAGTTCGCCCGGCGCCCCCCCAAGTTCAGGGGCATCCTCTTCACTTCAGTGAAAGATGCCGATGCCCCTGTCTTGCGTGCGGAGATCGCAGTCCTACTGGCGAAGGACGCGATAGAGCCAGTCCCTCCAGCCGATTTGAGGTCAGGGTTCTACAGCCCCTACTTCATTGTACCCAAGAAAAGCGGCGGGTTACGACCGATCTTGGACCTGCGAGTTTTGAATCGGAGCCTCCACAAGCTACCGTTCAAAATGCTCACGCAGAAACGCATTTTCGAGTGCATCCGTCCCCGAGATTGGTTTGCAGCGATCGACCTGAAGGACGCGTACTTCCATGTTTCGATCCTTCCGCGACACAGGCCATTCCTGAGATTCGCGTTCGAAGGTCGAGCATACCAGTACAGAGTCCTACCCTTCGGGCTGGCCCTGTCTCCCCGCGTCTTCACGAAAGTCGTGGAGGGAGCCCTTGTTCCCATGAGAGAACGGGGTGTTCGCATTCTCAACTATCTAGACGACTGGCTTATTCTAGCACAGTCTCGGGATCAGTTGTGCGAACACAGGGACTTGGTGCTCAGTCACCTCAGCCAGTTGGGGCTTCAGGTCAACTGGGAAAAGAGCAAACTCGCCCCAGTGCAGAGGATCTCTTTTCTCGGTATGGAGTTGGATTCGGTCGAACAGATAGCACGCCTCACAGAGGAACGTGCTCAGTCGGTGTTGAACTGCCTGAATACGTTCAACGGCAGGACAGCGGTCCCACTGAAGTTCTTTCAGAGGCTCCTGGGGCATATGGCGGCTGCAGCGGCTGTAACACCGCTCGGTCTGCTTCATATGAGACCGCTTCAGCACTGGCTTCACGGCCGAGTCCCGAGATGGGCGTGGCAACGCGGCACGTTCCGGGTGCCAGTCACTCAGGAGTGCCGCCTAACCTTCAGTCCGTGGTCGGACCCCTTGTTTCTTCGGGCAGGAGTGCCCCTAGAACAGGTGTCCCGGCATGCTGTGGTTTTCACAGATGCTTCTGCCACCGGCTGGGGTGCCACGTACAACGGGCATGCAGTCTCAGGGGTTTGGACGGGACCCCATCTGCATTGGCACATCAATTGCCTCGAGTTGCTGGCAGTACGCCTTGCTCTAAGCCGCCTCAAAGGCCTGCTTCAGGGCAAGCATGTACTGGTCCGTACGGACAACACTGCGACCGTTGCGTACATCAACCGTCAAGGTGGTCTACGCTCCCGTCGCATGTCGCAACTCGCCCGCCATCTCCTCCTCTGGAGTCGGAAGCATCTGAGGTCGCTTCACGCCATTCATGTCCCCGGTGTGCTCAACCGTGTGGCCGACGAGCTATCACGAGCTGCGCTGCCAGGAGAGTGGCAACTCCACCCCCAGGTGGTTCAGCTGATCTGGAGAGAGTTCGGAGAGGCTCAGGTAGACCTGTTTGCCTCACCAGAAACCTCCCACTGCCAGTTGTTTTACTCTCTGACCGAGGGGACACTCGGGACAGATGCACTGGCTCACAGCTGGCCCCGGGGCCCGCGCAAATATGCGTTTCCCCCAGTGAGCCTACTTGCACAGACCCTGTGCAAAGTCAGGGAGGACGAGGAGCAGGTCTTGTTAGTTGCGCCTTACTGGCCCAACTGGACCTGGTTCCCAGAACTCTCACTCCTCGCGACAGCCCCTCCCTGGCCCATCCCTCTGAGGAAGGACCTCCTCTCTCAGAGACGGGGCACTCTTTGGCACCCGCGTCCAGACCTCTGGAAACTCCATGTCTGGTCCCTGGACGGGACGCGGAGGTTCTAGGTGACTTACCCCCTGAGGTACTTAACACCATCACTTCGGCACGTGCACTGTCTACGAGACGTGCTTACGCCTCGAAGTGGAACCTGTTCGTCGAGTGGTGTTCTTCTCGCCGAGAAGACCCCCGAAGATGCTCGATCGGAGTCGTGCTTTCCTTCTTGCAGCAAGGGTTGGAGCGTAGGCTGTCCCCCTCCACCCTCAAAGTCCATACTGCTGCCATATCCGCTTACCACGACCACATAGATGGCAAAACTGTTGGTCAGCACGACCTGGTCGTCAGGTTCCTTAGGGGGCGAGACGGTTAAATCCTCCTCGTCCCCCCTCCATACCCTCTTGGGACCTCGCTCTGGTGCTAAGAGCACTTCAGATTGCTCCCTTTGAGCCTTTGCTGTCAGCAGACTTAAAGATTCTCTCTATGAAGACTTTGCTGCTGGTGGCATTGGCCTCCATCAAGAGGGTAGGGGACCTGCAGTCTTTTTCGGTCGACGAATCGTGCCTAGAGTTCGGGCCGGGTGACAGCCACGTGGTACTGAGACCCCGGCCTGGCTATGTGCCCAAGGTTCCTACCACTCCCTTCAGGGATCAGGTGGTGAGCCTGCAAGCGCTGCCCTCGGAGGAGGCAGACCCAGCCCTGGCTTTGCTCTGTCCAGTTCGCGCCTTGCGACTGTACATAGACAGAACTCGAAGCTTCAGGACCTCAGACCAGCTCTTTGTCTGTTACGGAGGCCAGCAGAAGGGAAAGGCTGTCTCCAAGCAGAGGATGGCCCACTGGATAGTGGATGCCATCGCCCTGGCTTATCAAGCTCAGGGCGTGCCCTGCCCGCTCAGGTTGCATGCTCACTCCACGAGAGGTGTAGCATCCTCCTGGGCGCTGGCTCGTGGCGCCTCGCTAACAGACATTTGTAGAGCTGCGGGCTGGGCGACACCTAACACGTTCGCTAGATACTATAGCCTTCGTGTCGAGCCGGTCTCCTCCCGTGTTCTCGCCTCAGGTCAGAGGCACGGAGAGGCCCCGGCTTAGTGTCGGCTTGCTGCGCTACATGCGCGTTCTATTCTCCAGAGAGTCCCTTCGGGCAGACCCTGTTGAGTCCTCCGGTTACCCCTCGGCAGCCGACGTGGCGGAGCGTCTGGCGCCAGGCCTATACTCCGTTGGATCCTTGAGAACCGGATCTAGGCTGGGTTCCATATGTGTGACCCTACGGGGATCCCATATGGCTTTTCCACGGCTGCTCCTAAACGAAGCCCGTGTCTTTCCCTCTGGGAGACCCATCTCTCACCGAGTGGAGTCACCCCAGTTCTTCCATATGTTGTACAACCTACAAGGTTAGTCCATATGTTCTCTTCCATATAACTCCTTCGGGGAAGGATATGGCTTCCGCAGCGTTCCTTATCGCATGTAAGGCTACGCTTTCCCAGCGTTATCCAATTGTCGCACTGAGTGGGTTTTGGGAACAACAGTGATCGACCCTCTCTGCGTGAGCCTGGTCCCACCGTCCTTAGGCAAGGGGGTTCAGGTGGCTCACGACAGAGCGCTGGAAGAGGGCAGCTCCTGTGGCGCTTTGGTAGGGATTCCTATTCGTCGGTCTGTCCGACGTACGTCGAACGTGACCGACTGAATGGGAACGTCTCGGTTACATAGGTAACCCTCGTTCCCTGAAGGAGGGAACGGAGACGTATGTCCCGTCGCCACAGGCGTTGTCCTGCTGATGCTGCCGCCTGCTGGGTTCGGCTCCTCAGCGAAAACCTGAAGATGCAACGCACCTGCTGCTCATTATATACCCGCGCTGCGAGGTAAGCAGCTGATGCATATGATTGCATGCCAATGTGCATTGGCTCGTTTAGTTACACTCGAAGTAGATTGGCCTCTCTGGCGAGATTCCTATTCGTCGGTCTGTCCGACGTACGTCTCCGTTCCCTCCTTCAGGGAACGAGGGTTACCTATGTAACCGAGACGTTTTCTTTTTTCTGGTGACTGTAACTTTGTGTTTATAAGTCATGTTTTTGTTAAAAAAAAAAAATAAATAAATAAAAAAAAAAAAGACAAGAGAAAATCTGACCAGGTGATGTTAGCTAGTTATTGTCAGTTCACTTTGTTTGGACTAATACATTATTCCTCTCTAGGGATTTTGTTTTCTAATGGTGAAAACTGGAGAGAAATGAGACGCTTTGCTCTCTTGAACCTGCGAGACTTCGGAATGGGAAAGAAAAGAAGTGAAGAGATTATTATTGAAGAATCGCAATATTTAAAAGAGGAATTTGAGAAGTTTGAAGGTAAGATTGTAATTTACAAGGAAAAGATGATGATGTGACTTAAACTGATTTTAGTATTAACATCTTGTTCACCCATACGCAGGAAAACCATTTGATACAACTCTGCCAATAGCCATGGCTGTTTCAAACGTCATCTCTGCCATTGTCTACTGCACCAGATTTGAGTACAGCGACACTAAGTTACATCACATGGTCAGACGACCGTACGAAAACATCAAGATGATTGGATCAGCTTCAGTTCAGGTACAGTCTACCAATAATTCATACTCTGATTGTCATTTTTATTTATTCAAGAAGTACAGTAGAGATGTATTGTTTATAATTCATAATTTTGAAGTATTTGTCATGGTGTATGTACAGTGTTCAATGGTACATTAAGATTCTTTGCAATTCTTCTTCTTTGTAGCTCTACAACATGTTTCCTTGGCTTCGTCCTTTTGTGTCGAATCAGAAACATATTGTGAACAATGTCAGAGAAACGTTCAAACAAAGCAAGGAACTATTAAATGGTCTGAAGAAGACTCTGAACCCTCAGGAGCCCCGAGGAATCGGTGATTCTTTCCTCATACGACAGCAGAAGGACAAGGTACTGTTTATATGTTTAAAAAATAATAATTCACAATTACATTTTTAATGTTCTGAAATCTATTTTTTATTTTTTTGACTGTCACCATCATGACTTCTGCAGGAATCTGGAAAAACAGACTCTTTGTACCATTCAATGAATATATATTGTACAATCAACAATCTGTTTGCTGCTGGTACTGACACTACGGCCACAACGCTACGCTGGAGTCTTCTGCTAATGGCCAAATACCCTGAAATACAAGGTATAGCTGCAAATGATCATTTTAATGCTTGCATTTAAACACTCAGAAAAAAAAAGTTGCAGAAACAATTCTCACTCAGAAATTGCTAGAAAAATACAGTAATAATGACAAAGAGATGGCAAGTTACACAATAGATTTGAAGTAGAAAGTAGTATTTTCTTGTAAAAATGGCTCACAGAGAAAACAAAAGAGTTCTTTATCAAAGTCAAGTTCATACCAGTGGCCAGTTGCATAAACTGCTTAGAGTAGTCTTAAAACTAAAGTCAGCTAATTTTTTCTTCAAGACTGGTACTAACTTTGTAAAGTCAGTTACATAAAAAGGTAGATTGGTCTAATTTGTATCAGAAAAGTAAGACTGATTAGCCCTAACTAACTGCTATTTGGTCAAACTAGATCTTAAGTCACAGTCTTAACATAGAGGCTAGGTTTATGCAACCAACCACAGGGAACAAATGCATTATCTAGAAAAAATGAGAATTTTGTGAAAATTCTACAAGTAGGCATAGCTAATTATTAGCCATGCAAAGTGTCAGCCAGAATAAACAATGTAATAGTACTGTTATATAATCTTATAATGTGGTCTAACGTCCTGTAAATGTTACTAAGCCGAGGTCCAAGGTGAGATTGACCGAGTGATTGGTGGACGTCAGCCAGTGGTGGAGGACAGGAAGAACTTGCCTTACACAGACGCTGTGATTCATGAAACCCAGAGACTGGCAAACATAATACCCATTACACCCCCCCATAAGACCACCTGTGATGTTCACCTGAACGGATACCTCATCAAGAAGGTCTGGCTCCAATAAGAACATGCAATGTTCTTGATGTGTTTTTGAACCATTTATCACTGATCATTTGTGTTGTTTTATGCAGGGTACCAGTGTGTTCCCACTACTGGTATCTGTATTGAGGGATGAAAATGAGTGGGAAACTCCTGACAGCTTCAACCCAAGACATTTCCTAAATAAGCAGGGCCAGTTTATAAAAAAGGATGCTTTCATGCCCTTCTCTGCAGGTGCAGTGGACTTTAAATTCACTAATTATATTATGCCATCACAGGTGATTTTTTGTTAATTGTTTACTTATTGTTTTTTCAGGCCGCAGGGTTTGTCTTGGAGAAAGTTTGGCCAGGATGGAGCTCTTTCTATTTTTCACCTTCCTCCTTCAGCATTTCCGTTTCACTCCTCCTCCTGGAGTTTCTGAAGATGATCTGGATCTCACACCAGCGGTGGGCTTCACCCTGAACCCGGCCCCACACAAACTGTGTGCAGTGAAGCGGTCTTAAAGTTATATATACTGTTAATTATTACCTTTTTGCTGGACTGACATTGTCATTTAATGTTTTTCTTGTGTGTGTTGCATTTTTAATGTAGGTTTTTATTGGAAACACATTCAGTGTTTATTCAATGCTTCCTTTTAGATAGAATAGTGCCTTTGCTCTTCTTATGTAAGAAGAATATATAAGAATGTATAATATGTAAAATTAATCAAATGTTGTTATTATTGTTTAAACCTGAGGAAACATTTTGAATTTAAATTGCACTTATAGGATTAGTCCACATTTAAATAAACTTTTCCTGATAATTTACTCACCCCCATGTCATCCAAGATGTCCATGTCTTTCTTTCTTTAGTCAAAAAGAAATTTAAGTTTTTGATGAAAACATTCCAGAATTATTCTCCTTATAGTAGACTACAATGGGCACCAAACAGTTGAAGGTTCAAAATTAGTTTCACTGCAGCTTCAAATTGTTCTACACGATCCCAGATGAGAAATAAGGTGTGACGAGCAGAGCAGGCGAGAGCCGTGAGGGAACGGTGATAATGAGCATCACCTGCGAGGCGCGCTGGCCTCGAGTCTCTTACGGAGGAGCTCCGGAGGCATAAAAGGAGGAGTGACGACAGTGAAGGACGAGAGAGGACCAGGCCTGGATATTATTTTATGTTTTATTATGTTTGTGTGGCCGGCAGACGTCCGCGAGGGTCTGCCGGCATTACTTTCGTTTTGTTGTTTGTTTATTTTATTAAAGATTATTGTTTTAACGTTCGCTGGTTCCATCCTCCTTCTTCCCGTACATATGAACTATGTTACATAGGGATCTTATCTAGTGAAACCATTGCTCATTTTCTGAAAAAAATTGAATTTTTTTTTCAATTTTTGAAAGTTTTAGCCATAAATGCTCATCTTGAACTAGCTCTCTTCTTCTTCTCCTCTATTAGAATTCTGGCAGTATAGACACTTCTAAGCGTATTACTGCCCTCCACAGGTCAAAGTTTTGAACTAATTTTTATATGCAATATGCTAGTTCAATAGTATAGACCCCTTAATCGCCTACGTCACTGTGACGTCACCGCTCTAGCTAGAGGCAAAACATAATTAAGAACTAATAGCGGGCGCGCTAAAAGTTTGAGGTTTTGACTTTAAAATGTCGTCTTGTTGTGTTTTTGGCTGCCAGAATAGAAGGAACAGGACTTTTGGTTCAAAACTAAAGTTTTACCAGATCCCTGGCAGACATTCCTTCACAGAAATCAAAAAGATAACTGTGGTTGAATGCAATACGGCGTACAGACTGGACGGAGACGATCATAAATAATACTCGTGTTTGCAGTGCACACTTCATATCAGGTAAAATAATCGATGCATATGTAATGGTGTGTTGGTTTTATCTAGTACAAATCAGCGCGCCGTGGTGGTCAGCTTGAGTATCTGGTAGACTGGGAGGGCTATGGTCCCGAGGAATGTTCATGGGTACCACATAATGACATACTCGACCCAAACCTGCTGGAAACCTTCGACTCTGCTCATTCCAACAGACCTCGTGGAAGAGGAAGACCACCACGACGTCTGGGTCCACGGCCCTCAGGAGCAGGCCGTGGGGAGGGGGGTACTGTCACAGACACGCCAGGCTCCCATGTCAGCCAATCACAATGCACTCCCTCTCCTGAATACTTATCACTCGCACCTGCACGCCATTACCTCTGCAATCACTCCACACATTAAAGCCACACACTCACACACACTCACTGTCCGGTCTCGTTCGCAACTAAGGAATCTTCCTGGATGCTTACCTCAAGGACTCCTGTTGTTACTTACCTGTCTCCAGTGTTCCAACGTTACCTCTTGTGTCTCCATCGTGTGTGTGAGTGTTCTCCGTCATTCCTGTCTCCATTGCTCCAGCGATCTTCTCCAAGTCAACATCTGCAAATCAGAAAGGACAGTATCATTATTTCATTCACTCTCACTATCACCTGAACTGCCATTCTACTCACCTGTGTTCGACTATCCATCTGCTTGTGTCAATAAATACTTTAAACTGTGATCTTCTGTCTCTGAGCCATCTGTATTGTATCAGTATGCAAATGTTCTGTATTTCTAAGCATAGGGCGGAACAAAACTGACAGGATACCAATTGAGGGAACTCCACTGATGGAGAAATTCACATTATGCAGAAAATTGGTCAGAAACTGCACTGCTATCAGTTTTTGTATTCCCTGGGATTTCACCCCTTGGTTTTGGCATTTCTAAAGCCTTGCTGTACCGCTTGAACGAATGCATGCTGAGTGGTTTGAATTTACATCTTTACATTGCTTACTTCACTTCCACACTTAATTACCCACAAATTTTTTTTTTCTTCTTAGACAGAATGCAATTGTGACATAAATGAAGGATTTAAAGACATGTATTGATTTACTTATTCCTTATGTTGTGTGCTGTATTGTCTTCACAAGTAAGTTAGAGATAAGTGAATGACAATGTTGTAAAGAAGTAATTTCCATTGCTTTTGCTGTAATTTAATAACAGATGTTGAATTTGTGCTGGTCAGATGAAGATTATTCAAAGAACTTAATAAATGCTTATTTGTATTATAACTTGGTCTCCTGAATCGTTCTCCTGTATGCCAGTTATGTCATGGCCAGTTAGCTGGAAAGAGTTAAGCCAGGTTTATGCTGTACAATTTTGGCCACAATCTGAGACAACCTTTGTGAATCCTAAAAGATTCCTCTGATCCTAGGCCAAAATGTGAAGTCGTTGATCACTTGTTTGACATGTTCACCGACATCTGATTAATGACCGTGGTGATTAAAGTTTTGCCTCTGCCAAAATTCAGGCAGTGTCAGAAGTTTTGAGGCTCATATTCATATTTCAACAGTTCATATTTTATTCATTTTTAGCCAATGCATTTTTGGAATAAATGGTCTACCCACTTTTAAATGGTGTTGTGTTGAATACACTTGTTCAAACTCGTCCGATATCTTTCAACAGATCAACTCAAATTTGGGTGAGATGTTCTTCAGACAATAACAGTCAAAAAGACCTTTGTGATATTGTCAACCGTTCCCATGTGACACAATGAATGAATGACGGTGTAGACTTCATAAAGCAAGTGAGGACAGACATTTGATGTACTGACATGAATAAGTCTATGGTGATTTAATTAAATAAACATACAGATGGAATTCATCTCACTAGTTAACAGTAGGGATACAGTTTCAGAACAATACACAAAATTAATGCCGCAATAATAATAGTAATAGTTTCGCAATTTCTTATGTTTGATATCTTGCTAACTGTCTATTTTCCAGACAGTTTTTTTTTTCTAAGTAATGCTAAGAAATAGCTTGAACAATGTTTGTTGTAGTAGGACTAACAATACCATTTTGTTGACTTTACTGAAATACTTGAAAAACTTGTCCAAATGTTGTCCCAACTTTCCAAATAGAGTCATCTGAACAAACGGTTTTACACAAGTATATCAGTAAACACTGCAACAAGATTACATGGTACTAGTATATTTGCCTAATATTAAAGTAATACATACAACACATAGTTAAAATAACCGAATAGGGAAATAATCAAAAGTGTGTCAGTTTTTGAAAATCGTACATGTTTTTTAGTGTACTGTGATGCATCACTTATCTCTCTCTCACACACACACACACACACACACACACACACACACACACACACACACACACACACACACACACACACACACACACACAGAACACATGGACACAGATGGTTTGCAATATACAAAAGGCACCGTTCTCTTCTTAGTTTGAAGAGTCGTTGTCGTCTGGCTGTGGGCAACAGACTTTTCTTATCTTCTCTCGTTGTTGCTCCTGAACTAGTGAAAAATAACAGAAAGGAATCTGACAACAAGAAACAGCAGAATATTCAGGTAAGTTTGTGGTTAAATATCAATATAAGCAATTCCATCAGTGAACATCAATGGTTTAAGTGATTATTCAAATGGTTCTGTGCACAAATTGTAATGTGCACATATTCTTGTTGCAGTGATAGATTGTAGTATTTGTGAAACTCTTTTAGGTTTCTGGTTGACTTTCAGCATCTGTTCTTCATTAGATCTACTAGATCATCTGAGGGATTTGACTAAATCAAGATGTTGATGATCATTGAAGCTCTTCTTCTCATTTTAGCTGCTCTAGGACAGGTAAGCTTGTGTTTTAGTATGAATATTACAGACATGAATACTGATGATTGATCATTATGATTCCTGTTGCTGCAGGATCACAGAGCTGCTGTTGAAGGACAGATATTTCCATTGGATTTCGCACCGAATTCAGTTGATGATCAATATGGTTGTACTGTTAAAATGGCAGACCTGGTGAAGACAAAATATCTAGAGAAGGAAATATCTGCTTCAGCTGAATTTAACAAGACTTGGCAAGAAGGTGAAGAGAAAGCAAAGAAAGCAGAGGATAACTTGCAACAGATTCATTCAGTCGCCATTCATGTTTACACTAACAAAGACTCTAAAGTATACAGTAATTTCACTAGTGCCACTCGTACTGACAAACAAAAATACAAAGAGGGGACATTCAAATGGTATTCACTTCACTTTCTGTTAACAGAAGCGATCCAGATTCTGAAGAAAACACAAAATAGATGCTATGTAACTTATCGTGGTACAAATGTTAAATTTGATGTTCAGAACAAAGAGGTTCGTTTGAGTTCATTTTCATCCTCCTCTTTTGATCGTAAGGTAATACAGGGTTTTGGAAATAAATCTTGTTTTGAAATCTACACCTGTGAAGGTGCAAATTTGACAAAATATTCAAAGTATCCTGATGAGAAAGAGGTGCTGATTCCTCCATATGAGACGTTTAAAGTCACTGCTGTCATGAACAGAACAGATCAGCCAGATCTCTGGTGTGAGACAGTGTTTGTGTTGAACAGCACTGGAAAAACAAGTGACCTGAACTGTGCATTGTTTAATGGGGGAAATCATGCTGCTTTCTTTAATGTTTTGATCATTTTGCAATTATTATTTTTTTACCTGCTAACCAGTTAAATGTAAATGTTTCTCATTGTTACTGAACTTTGAAGTGTTTGTCATGCTTAATTGAATCTGATATTCTGGGGACAATTTGATAAGATTTAGTAGTGATTGGAGAAAATACTTTTCTAAATTAATTGGTTTTCTCAATGTGTTTCAGTTCAAAGTATTTTTTTTTTTTTTTACATTTTACAATTATGTTGTCTTGTTTCATCAACACATTGTATATTTTGTATGAAATGTTACAACATGCCCTACAGGTGGGAGACACAGTAAAGTGAGAAGCATGTTATAACCTGCTTATGTGACAGTTTAAATCTGACCTTATAATAATAATAAAAAAAACCCCAAAAAAACAAGATAAACTCAAATATTGTTTGGGCAACACAACACAACGAAGTAAAAAAAAACCAAAAAAAAAAAAAAACGAACAAACAAACAAAAAACAATGCAGATAAATAGACTCCTCCCTCCACACACAACTCAGAAGACATCTAGGGCCCTATAATACACCCGGCGCAATGCGACGCAAGGCGCAGCGCAAGTGTGTTTGCTAGTTTGCGTCCGGCGCCGTTCGCGTTTTCCCGTTCAGCGCCTCGTCCTTAAATTAGTAAATGCATTTGCGCCAGTTAGTGCGCCCATGGGCGTGCTGGTCTAAAAAAGAGGTGTGTTCAGGCGCATTGCCGGCGCATTGCTATTTTAAGGAGCTAAAAATAGACTGCGCCATAGACCAACTCAAACCTGGTCTAAAGTCTAAAGTCAGTGGCGCAATATTTTTTTGTTAGAGCGCGTTGGTAGAAACTGCACCTCTGGGCGCGTCCACAGTGCGCGTTGACTTTGCTTATTACACACAGGGATGCGCATCACACAAACATGCCAAATATTAAAAACAAAAGGATTACAGTGTAAAAGAATATTATTGTGTACATAAATATAAAAATGTAATGGTGAATAGTCATTGCGTGTATTAGAATTAGGCTACCTATTTTCAATTCAGCCTATTACTACTTATAATGACGAACGAAATTGGCTAATTAATTGAACAATCGTGCCAATACACACGCATATATATTAACTGACTCATCACGTGTACGCCATGTAAATAGCAATCCGCCATGGCGCGAGCGCATCTCGCTCTTAAAGGGAATGGGAGATGACACTCTGATTGGTTTATTGAACGTTATGCCCATTACTCATTAAGAGAATAGGGACAACCCATTTCAAAAATGCGCCCCGGCGCACGGACCATTTTTCCGTCGTTAAAATAGCAAAAGTGGATTTGCACACGCCCTGAGTGCACCTGCGCCGTGCGCTTTACACTTTGCGTTTAGATCGTTAAAATAGGGCCCATAGACCGAGAGGTAAGAATGCTGAACACATTCAGATTTTGGGGCAGCCGTGGGCTAATGGTTAGAGAGTCAGACTAGTAACCCCAAGGTTGAGGGTTCAATTCTCAATAATGGCAGGAAAATGTTGGTCAGGCTACAGCGCTCTCTTCCCCCCTCAACACCCACGACTGAGGTGCTGTTGAGCAAGGCACCAAACTCCCAGTGATTTCCAGGATCTGTAGGGGGTGCTGCAGCACCTTCAGCACTCCTATAGTTCCCTCAGCCATGGCTCTGTGTGTGTGTTCACTACTCACTGCTCCTAATGTGTGTGCACTAACTTGGATGGGTTAAATGCAGAGGTCAAATTCCGAGTATGGGTTACCAAACTTTGTCATGTCACGTCAATTCCACACTCCCAATTAGAATTTTTATTACAGAAAAAAAGGTAAATGGGGAGTTTGGTGATGCACTTGGAGCTGTCTTTATATTCAAAAGTTCAGTGATTCAGTGAAATTAATTCATATAGAGTTCACACACTGTAAAACCCAACAAGTTAAGCTAACTCATTTCATTTGAGAAAACCGATTACCTCAATTCAATTAAGTTAAAACCAACTTGTTTACACTTGTACAAATTACCTCAGTTCAATTAATCTAAGGTCCTGACTTGCTGTGATCATTTATTGCCACTTTAATTATTAATATGACCTCATCTATTAAGGCAGTAGCACCTTCTGATAAGGACGTTTTCACTACAGTAGCGGTAAGATTGCCAAATGACCAAAGAAATATTCTCAGCAAGATGGTGTAAACGCATTAATTTCTACTCTATTACCACCCACTGCTGCTAACACCAACGGCAGAAATAAGTGCAGTTACAACAGCGGAATATGAGTGAGAGTGTTTCTATAGTGTGACTATATTGCAAAACAGGTGATAGCTCATTCTGAGGGACATTTTGAGCTACTCAGGATGCGTTACCCCTCTATTAGACCCATTTTATTGTTGCTGTGAGAAGCAGTCCAGCTGTAGCGTCCCATGGCAAAAACTTGCCTCACTACCGAAGCTAAGCGGGCTTGAGCCAGGCCGTGACATGGATGGGAGAACTGTTTTGAAAATACTTGTTATTTGAAGATGCTTTTGTGAGGTCCTTAGGTGCTCAACTCCCAGGCTTGTATAACTCCTAAAGTCAGAGTTAGAGCCTTAATAAATTCCTACCCTATACCTTTAAATAACTTTTTTTTTATTATTGTTGTTATTTAATACAGCACCTTAGAAGCTACATGACATTTAAATGGTTCTCAGAATCCAAAAACGTATAATTTGCCCTGACAACCAGATAACCCCAATGTTTGTCTTCACTCCCTACTAAACAGAACTTATACAGACAGCTGATGGTGTGGATGCAGCATCACAAAATGTTTTCAGCTATTATCAATAAAAAAAAAAATAAAAAAAAATTCATGTAAAATAAATCACCTTTTATTAGGTTACTGATGTGAAGGGAGTCTTCACTTCACTGTTAGTGAACATGGTTTAAACATTTTTCAAAAGTATTATTCATTGTGTAAAACCAGACATTTCATTGTTTATAAATATATTTTTTTTTAAATATGTATACCTTTTTATTTACTTAATCATTAAATATTTTTATATAAAGCAACTTAAAGCAACAAAAGTATGTAGTTTTAGGCCTGTATATGTTTCTCTTTTTCTCTATTGTCAATTTTTTAAAACATTTCCAGTTTAGATTCATATACTTTTAAGTCTGAAATAAGTGTGAAACCTTTAAACTGACTGACATATCTCTTGTGTTAAATGAGGTTTGTGGAATAAAACCTGGAACTTGCTTGACTTGTTACAAACCTGACCTCATTCACAGACTACGGCTGTAGAGAAAAACACTACTTCACTACTTCTAACTACTTCAGTTCACTTAAAAAAATGTTTGTAAACCGATTGCCTTAGTTTTGCAAAGCAAACTTAAAGAGAAAACTGAAGTTAATAATTGGCTAAAAGCAAAGAAAGCAAACACTTTCTAAGTAAATTAATACGCATCAAGTTACTTTAATGTCAATTCTAGTTAACATACTCTAGAATATTTATGAATAT
Source organism: Megalobrama amblycephala (assembly GCF_018812025.1). Lineage (NCBI taxonomy): Eukaryota > Metazoa > Chordata > Actinopteri > Cypriniformes > Xenocyprididae > Megalobrama > Megalobrama amblycephala. The sequence continues at coordinate 5,368,048 of NC_063044.1, read as the reverse complement.
TACTTAAGATTTAATAGTAAGACTACTTTATTAATTCCATTAAACTAACAGTGATGTATTGTGTTCTGTAAACATCTTAAAGGCATGTTAAATGAAAATTACTGTACTTTGTCATTAATTCAGTAAAATTTAAAATAACAGCTGAATTAATTTTACACAGATTTGAGTACAGTTTAAAATAAAAGTAAATGACTGTAAAACTCTGTCTCCAAAGCTCCTCTGAAAGGTTCACTATAGTGCCTTCTTGATGGCCTTTTATCCTGCCAACACTACCACTGTTTTTGGGGCCAAAGTGCACAGTGAAAACAGACCTATATTGTTTTGAGAGCTGAAAGACAAACATTTTATATGATTATCACAGATAAATTGGTGAGAAAGCAAATGCAAATGCATTTGAAAATGCAAGTGAAATGTGATCAACAGAGATGATGATTACAGAAAATCAAATGCTTTTTATGTATCATTACCCAACATTTGCTGACTTGACTTTGACATAGTAACTGACACTTAAAGTCTGTTATACCTTAGTTTAATTGTTAATTCTTACCAGACCAGTTAATCACTCCCACATGTCACGTTTTTGTTTACAGAACTGTCTCGGGACAACACGATTAAACTTAGTCTTATGTGACAGTGCTGAAATAATGAGCTCAATGAAGACATGAAAAAAAGCAATTAACCCCTTGAGAACGGATGGAGTGTCGGCGCTCCCATTTGCGTGTCTCTCTTTAAAAGCCAATAAAAATTGAATCCATATGGGTAGCACAAAAATTCTTTTTGCATACAAAACCAGAGACTTTTTAAGCAATTAAGGGGAGACACTACAGGCAAAAACACTGTTTTTTCAGGCACCTGTCAATTTTGAGATTTTGCACTTTTTGGCTTTTCATAAAGTGTTTTTTTCAGACTGGTGGAAAGAAAACAACCAAAATACACTTTTAAGTGTATGTTTTATAGCACTTTATCTATTTGCGTCTATAGATTCCAATTACAGTAAATATATTTAAAGGCCGTTTTCTCAAAATGAGTTTTTTCTCCTGCTCTGAGTCAGAAATCCCCACTTCAGCAGAACTTACATACACCAAACTTTACAATGTAAATCTCTTGCAGTTAACCATTAGCTAGCAACCACACACGCATGAACTATTGTAATATCATTGCATCAGCAACTACACAGTTATTGCCTTTAAATAAATCATCATGCTGCTGAGTCAGAAATCTCCACTTCAGCAGAACTTATATATACCAAACTTTACAGTTTTATTCCTATCTATATTCTGAAGGTTTTTACAGAGGGATTTGTTGATTTATAATTTGCCTGATTTTATACAACATTTTATTCCTAAAAAAGGAATGTTGATACTGTTGATAGTATTTTCTGATTTATGGAGTGATAAAAAGAGATCCAAAATTCCCTCTGTAAAAACCTTTGAATTTAATATGGCCAAAAAATTAAACAAGAACTTTGAACCTGACATCATCCAATATTCAGATTTTTGTTCTAGAAATGTATGCAAATTAGCGCATATTTAATTAGATAATGCCTCATTTGCATATTTAAACATTACATTTGAGAAAATTTGTATTACAAAAAATGTTTGCAATTTTTAATGTAATCAATCACATGGGGTAGTATGGTGATATCTATTAGTTATTTTTTTTACCCTATTCACCTGGGGTGTCTCTCCTTAAATTGCTATAAATAGACATTTCATGTTTAAAAACAAAACAAAACAAAACAAAGATTTAGTTTCTGAACATCTTGAAACACCACCAAATGACTGAAAAATGATCGATAAAAAAGAAAGAGTCAATGACTGACAGAAGCTTCTGCCAAACAAAAATTAAAATGAAGGTAAATCTTAATTTATAATCAAACCATAAACTAACGCACTCCGTCTGAGGTGCAAGCCAAGAAAAATGAATCCAAACGTATATGTAAAGGATGGAGCAGGACAACGGAGTTGGAGATCATGTGCAGGTTTTATTAATATGAGCGTAGTCGTACAGGCAGAGGACAAACACCAGCAAACAGATACAAGAGGGCAAGGCAAAAGCCAAACACAGGCTATGGTCAAGACAGGCAGCAAATGATCATCAACAAAGAACAGTCCAGGGTCAAAAACACAGGCTAGGCAAGACAAGGAGACACGGAGACAAGGAGACAAGGAGACAAGGAGACAAGGAGACAAGGAGACACGGAGACACGGAGACACGGAGACACGGAGACACAGAGACACGGAGACACGGAGACAAGGTCGAAAACAAGGCTAAACAATACTCAGCAATGTGTGTCTGAGGGAGTGCAGCTTATAAAGGGTTCCTAATGGGAAACAGGTGTGAGTGTGATCAGTGCCTAGCTGGGGAATTGTGGGAAATGTAGTCCAGAGTGAAGTGACTGCGTGTGTGTGTGCAATGAAAAAGTCTTAAATGGTGAAACGGAGACCTCTGGTGGGGAGTGGAAGGAAGCAGCAGTGGGCGGAAACATGACAGTATATAAAAGATATGACTGCACACTCACATGCAAAAAGTTTTATTCACCAACGTTTCGGCACAAAGTCTTTGTCAAGGTATAATTTCGCTCATAGTAAAGAGAGCATAAATAGACAATCATTAACAGGTGCATACAATTAATCCCAATTAAATATACAATCATTTAATCATTCTAAAAGAACTGTCAAAATAGAACATGACAAGAATAAATACACAACAACATCATCCAACATTTGTCAATAGAAACATCACCAATATAAAAAAGTAAAAACATTTATAGAAAACAGCTTAGATCAACATTCAGACCGTAAGGAGCAAGAGTTCTTAATTTATGTATCCAGTAAGCTTCACGTTTGAGTAACCTCTCCTCGGTAAAGGAACTCTTTCGATACCTACATAACGTAGAGAGGCAATGGGATGGGCAATTGCTCAGCAATGCGCGTTTTCAGTTCGCGAGTAAATTTACTCAAACGTGTAATTTTTTTTACTTTTTTATGTTGGTGATGTTTCATTTTTTTAAAAAACTTAATTTATATCCTAATTTTTCTTACATGTTTTACTTTACAGTTATTTCCAGGATTATTAATGTGAAACATTCTCTGTACAATGTAAATCTCTTGCAGTTAACCATTAGCTAGCAACCACACACGCATGAACGCATATTGTAATATCATTGCATCAGCAACTACACAGTTATTGCCTTTAAATAAATCATCATTTAGCATAACACTGAGGATCTACTCTTCAGCACAATGGTGACCCACAAAACAGATGACAGAACATTACCCAGCAGAACATTAAACACTAACAGATCTCTCTAGATCTTTTAGATAATGTTATCTTTTAGGGGCGTATTCTGGTAACAAAAATAAAACTAGCTACTGAAAACATTACAAGAATATAACATAATGTTCTTAGAACATTCTTAGAATAATACAATTTCTAGCTGGGGTGACCTCACATTGTGGCCATAGTATGAGCACACAGTGAGTGCGCTGTGAGGTTCCACTTTCAGATCATTGTGACACAAATTGTTGACAGGGATCCCTAATCAATCACAGCTGCCCCCACTTTTCATGCAATCCTAAAGACTGTGGTTAGATTTATTAGCTGTGTTTAATTAGGAATGAAGCCAAACTCTGCAGGACAGTGATCCTCCAGGACTGGAAGTGCCCACCCCTGATTTAGACACACGCAGACATCAAGAATCAGTGTATGAGTCTCAACAATGGTGACAAAATTTTAAGATAAACAGATCGACTTTGTACATCACAAAAAAAAAAACCTTTTTGTTGATTGTCACCATTGTTGAGGTTCATACACTGATTCTTGATGTTTGTGTGAGCCTAAAAGACAAGCTCAAAACACTTTCTATAATTAGTAATAAACAAAAACAGAACATCACAAGACTGCTGTGAATAAAGGCAAAATCAACAGCTCTTATACTCAGAGTTTACTGTAGACTCTGGATGGGATAAGTGAGTCAGTCCACTATGAGATGATTGCATCATCCCCAACTTTATCTTATCAGAGGTTCTCTTACAGCAGCCGCAGAGAAACTGGTTTAAAAAGTAAAGGGTCAAGAGTCCAATTGAAGCAAACACTGACCTCCATAACGGTGACTTCAAACTTTATTATTTTCAAAAAAACATTAACATCTAAACCTCTGGTATACGAAAGAAGTTTTGTATGAAAAAATAAAGTCAAACTGGATTGTAATAAGTGAAGATGCTGAGATCTGAAGAGATCTGTTAGTGTTTAATGTTCTTTTGCTGTCAGTCATTTGACATATTATATACATACAGAGGTTTTTGTTTGGCACCCTGTCATTTGACTTTTTTTATAGTAAAGGTGTTTGATCACAATAAATCAGGAAATACCTGTAAAATAAAAAATTTTTCAACTTATTTAAATAAGGAAATTTTACTTTAATTTTATGGTTTTGGTTCAGGATTTGACCATTGTATCAACTGTTTTTTCAATGTATTAATTACAGATTATATTTGTAATTTTACATACATTTGTATGTAATTTAAGAAAACAGAAAAATACTCCATAAAAATATTTCTGTATAAAATTATTGTAATTTGTCATTAATGTCAAAATGCTTAAAATAACACCTGAGTTGTTTATTTCCGTCCTGACCAGCTGCCCATCTAACAAAGAGCGGAGCAATAACATTATTTATACAATGTTTGTATTTTTATTTTTATTTTTTTTATGTCTAACGTTTTTTGTAACATCCGTTAAACATTTACAATGACAAGTAACTTCAACTGAACAAGGTCATGTGTGCTGTTTTAAAAGAACATCCTTGGTATGTGGGAACTTTTTTTTCCCCAGAAAGAAATTAACATAAATCAGTAAAGAAATAGGTGATAGCACTGCACACAGTAAATCAGCTAAAGTTTGTTTTTAAGATGTTTTATTTAGAAGGGATTTATTCATAATAAACATTTATTCTGAGATAAAGAGGTGGTCCAGACCCTTAAAAATATATGGGAATATACTGCAACATATAATGAAATATATTATATACATTTCCATATATGGGAAACTAGTGCTTATATTTTTCAATATACTGCAATATATGCATTGGCCACGTATGACTATATATATTGATACATATAAAGACATATTTAGAAATTAAGAAGCATTACAAAAATAGCAATAGTATCCTTTATTGTGTACATATATTGCACATACATGTTCCTGTATGAATGTGAATAGATGTACACATATATACACATTCACAGAAGAGCTTTCCATGACATCAGATTTCTAGTTCACAGCATGCTTTGCTTCTGACTGTTAAAGGAGAGTATACGTTAAAATTAAGTGTTATTTCACGTGTTTTTCTCAATATTATTATCAAGGGAAACCTGTTAGTGCTTGATGTTCTATTATTTTGGAATTTAATAGGTTTCTGGTATATCTGCATTTTTGGCATTACCATTGTGCTGAAGAGTAGAGCCTGTGGTTAGGGTGATGACTGGCCAAACACTATACAATAGTTTATTTAAAAAGTAATGCTTGCGCATTCTTCAGCACAGCGATAGTCTCTTTCCTTAATACTTTAGTACTTGCAGGTGTGCTTGTGCTATTGTTAACTAGCTAAATATGAAACATCTATAATGTAAATAATTTTGAAAGTTTGTTATATACAGTGGGTACGGAAAGTATTCAGACCCCCTTAAATTTTTCACTCTTTGTTATATTGCAGCCATTTGCTAAAATCATTTAAGTTCATTTTTTTCCTCATTAATGTACACACAGCACCCCATATTGACAGAAAAACACAGAATTGTTGACATTTTTGCAGATTTATTAAAAAAGAAAAACTGAAATATCACATGGTCCTAAGTATTCAGACCCTTTGCTCAGTATTTAGTAGAAGCACCCTTTTGATCTAATACAGCCATGAGTCTTTTTTGGAAAGATGCAACAAGTTTTTCACACCTGGATTTGGGGATCCTCTGCCATTCCTCCTTGCAGATCCTCTCCAGTTCTGTCAGGTTGGATGGTAAACGTTGGTGGACAGCCATTTTTAGGTCTCTCCAGAGATGCTCAATTGGGTTTAAGTCAGGGCTCTGGCTGGGCCATTCAAGAACAGTCACGGAGTTGTTGCGAAGCCACTCCTTTGTTAGGAGTCATTGTCTTGTTGGAAGGTAAACCTTTGGCCCAGTCTGAGGTCCTGAGCACTCTGGAGAAGGTTTTTGTCCAGGATATCCCTGTACTTGGCCGCATTCATCTTTCCCTCGATTGCAACCAGTCGTCCTGTCCCTGCAGCTGAAAAACACCCCCACAGCATGATGCTGCCACCACCATGCCTCACTGTTGGGACTGTATTGGACAGGTGATGAGCAGTGCCTGGTTTTCTCCACACATACCGCTTAGAATTAAGGCCAAAAAGTTCTATCTTGGTCTCATCAGACCAGAGAATCTTATTTCTCACCATCTTGGCAAACTCCTTTCATGTGGCTTTCATGTGTCTTGCACTGAGGAGAGGCTTCCGTCGGGCCACTCTGCCATAAAGCCCCGACTGGTGGAGGGCTGCAGTGATGGTTGACTTTCTACAACTTTCTCCCATCTCCAGACTGCATCTCTGGAGCTCAGCCATAGTGATCTTTGGGTTCTTCTTTACCTCTCTCACCAAGGCTCTTCTCCCCCAATAGCTCAGTTTGGCCGGACAGCCAGCTCTAGGAAGGGCTCTGGTCTTCCCAAACATCTTCTATTTAAGGATTATGGAGGCCACTGTGCTCTTAGGAACCTTAAGTGCAGCAGAAATTTTTTTGTAACCTTGGCCAGATCTGTGCCTTGCCACAATACTGTCTCTGAGCTCTTCATGCAGTTCCTTTGACCTCATGATTCTCATTTGCTCTGACATGCACTGTGAGCTGTAAGGTCTTATATAGACAAGTGTGTAGCTTTCCTAATCAAGTCCAATCAGTATAATCAAACACAGCTGGACTCAAATGAAGGTGTAGAACCATCTCAAGGATGATCAGAAGAAATGGACAGCACCTGAGTTAAATGAGTGTCACAGCAAAGGGTCTGAATACTTAGGACCATGTGATATTTCAGTTTTTCTTTTTTAATAAATCTGCAAAAATGTCAACAATTCTGTGTTTTTCTGTCAATATGGGGTACTGTGTGTACATTAATGAGGAAAAAAAATGAACTTAAATGATTTTAGCAAATGGCTGCAATATAACAAAGAGTGAAAAATTTAAGGGGGTCTGAATACTTTCCGTACCCACTGTATGTGTTACAATCACGTCTTCCTGGACTCCAGTTCCCAGCATCCTCCTGTTCTCCACACCTGTCTGCACTTCCCTCATCAGTCTTCCTGCCATCTCCCCGGATTCCCAGCACCTGTTTGTCCTCGTCAGCACTCCCTTTAAGTTGGACTCACTCCCTGCACTCCTTGTCTGTTATCTTGTTTGCATATGTGTGTCAAGCTATCGTTCTGCTCCTTATCTGTAAATAAAGCCTGTATATTATGGATTTCCGTATTTCGCCTAATCTCTACAGCAGTACTCATAGCAATATGTCTATATATGTGTATATAAACTGCATGAGTAATATATGTTCAATATATTTATACACATGCAGTACCATATCTTATCACATGTGCATCTATATGTTGTAAAATGTATGACTGAATATACAGATACATACATTATGATATATAAGTATATTGGCACATCAATATATGAAAGTATCAATTCCTCCAAAGTCATTTTTTATTGTAATATATTTACACAATATATTATTCTGTATATTTTCTAATATACCATTAAATCATTTAATATATTGATCATTCATATATTAGGAAATATATTTTCTTTGCATAAATGTAGGACACATTATATAAACCGGTTCTATTGCAATTGAGTTCAACTCGGTTAACACACACTTTAACACAAATTCAATGCATGTGGCTCTGTTATTATTTAATCTCTTCTGCAGTTGCCCCAGAAATTCAGGTCGGTGTTCAAAGTGCATTGCAGAGGATTAATTGATACAAACTCAAGAAAGCAGCAATATTTGCAATTATAATTAGGGTTAGCTTAAATGTTTTTTTTTAATTAGCTTACCTGTGACAGTTATGTAATTTTTCCTCATTTGGCACTGATCACAGATGTCTTTGTTTTTGAGCAAAGGTTACTCTGTTCTCTCTTATGGCCCCTCCTTTACTTAAAGAATACATAACAGCAAGACTGAAATGCACATCAAACCTAAACAAGTGACTGATCTGTGCATGAGAACAGTAGATCTCTCTGACTATGGCTTTAATAGATGTGTTACTCTCACTTGGGTCCAGCACAGGTACAATACTTGCCCTGCTGCTGTTTTTGGTTATTGTTTTGTTCTCCATCAGCTCCAGATCTCAGGATGAGGGAAAATATCCTCCAGGACCCAAACCACTGCCACTGCTGGGGAACCTACACATGCTTGACCTCAAGAAAACCTACTTGAGCCTGTGGGAGGTGAGCAAGAATGTTTAAATCAGATTATTTGACCCAATGTATTCTACATTTACATTTAATTGTTTAGCAGATGCTTTTATCCAATGTGACTTACAAATGATGAGAACAATAGAACCAATCAAAGGAACAATAGTGTAACAATATGCAAGTGCTGTGACTAGTCTCAGTTTGTCTAGCACAGTACACGTAGCACAGTACACACGCACAGTACACGTAGCAAGTTTTTAAAAAATAAATAAACAATAAGTAAGTGTTAGTATAAACGGGTCAAGTGTTTAAAGAAAAAGATGTGTCTTTAACTGTTTCTTGAAAATGTCTAAAGACATCCGACCAGCAGGGAGCAGTCAGTGTAAAGGTCAATGAAAGTGATGTTATGCCTCTTAATTTAAGGAAGGCACCACAAGGCGCTGTTCACTTGCAGAACACAAGCATCTGGAGGGCACATAGGTATGAAGTAGTGAGTTTATGTATAGGGATGCAGAGCCAGTAGTTGTTCTGTAGGCAAACATCACTGTCTTGAATTTGATGCAAGCAGGCAATTGGCAACCAGTGCAAACTGATGAAGAAAGGTGTAATGTGCACTCTCTTCAGCTCATTAAAGACCACTCTTGCAAATCTCAGCAGATCTCAGCAGAGGATGATTAAACAACTCCACAAACAGCATTACCAGCTCCACTTAATACAATCTAGTTTGCCTTTGTTTCTTTAATGCATGCACAAAAGTTCTTGTTGAAAATTAATGTCTCAGGTTATGACTATAACCATAGTTCCCTGAGAAGGGAACGAGACGCTGTGTCCGTCAGGACACTTTGGGAACGTCTCCAGCGTGATTGCCTCTGATGCATATCTGTCAGCTAGTCCAATGGCAAGAGTGAACGTCAGGGGCATGCCATTGGACTAGTTGACAGACATGCATCAGATGCAATCAAGCTGGAGGCATTCCCAAAGTGTCCTGACAGACGCAGCTTGAGTTCACTTGAAAGGGAACAGAGGTTTAGATCAGTGGTTCCCAAACCTGTCCTGGAGGACCCCCAGCACTGCACATTTTGGATGTCTCTCTCATGTAACACACTTGATTCAACTCATCAGCTCATTAGTAGAGACTGCAAGACCTGAAGTAGGTGTGTAAGATAAGGGTGACATACAAAATGTGCAGTGCTAGGGGTCCTTCAGGTTTAGGAACCACTTCAGGACAGGTTTGGGAACCACTGGTTTAGATGTTGATGATTTATTAAAATAGTAGTTTGGTTTGCCACCATTATGGTGATCAGTGCTTGCTTTAGTTGGGCAGTTTGACTTGATTTTGTGACATTAGTTGTTCTCTGGCTCAGATTGTTTGATATGTAGCAAGACTGTATTGGTAGTGAAAAGTTCAAATCTGTTAATGAATAGTAACCAGCTTTGGCCAGAGATGAGACTTGTGAATCAGTCCACTTTATGATAATGAAAATTATATCATTGTCATTAAAAACCAACAACACGTGCTTATCTTTGTTTACAGCTTCCTTTCCAACAAACTATGTGTTTTGATAAACATGCTGTTAAAGACCACAAACTGACATTCAAAAAGAACCAAGAGCCCAACTTAAGAAAACACTGGTCACCATAATGGTGACATAAAACAGAAAAAATATTTTCAATAAAACATCATCGTGTGGATATAACAAATGCGTGGACAAGGAAATGTGTAGCATTCTTCAATAGGAAGGGCAGTCATAATTTTGTACAATGCAAATTTGCATGACCAGGCAGTCCTATGTGGTCTGTGAATTTTAACTGATAGACTGTAGAAGGAAAAGAGAAGTGGTCCAAGCACTGAGCCCTGAGGCACCCCAGTAGCTAAATGTTTAATGTTATGCCAGTAAACAGACATACTCTATAAAATCTAATTAGTCAACCTTATTTAAAAAAGCATGCAAACCGATTGCTTTAAAACCTTGGTGAGATAGCAATAGTGTGTTGTACTGACAAATGTTTAGTTAGTGTAGTTAACATACTGTCCATGAGAGTTCAATAACTACTGTAAATGCTGTATTATTCATGCCAGGCCATTCGTTGGCGATGTCACTTTGTAAAGAAACACTACACAACTTTAGACTGAACACATAATACACATGCACATGATGTCACCATTTTCACAAATTCGCATTTTTGTAGTTTACATGGAGCTGATAACGGTATCATTTTCAAATACTTCAACTCATTTTCAAAAGTTTTCATTTCAGGCTCCAAAAACACCATTGTGATGTAAATGAATAGCCAAAATACATAAAAAGTTTTCCATTTTTAGTTGAAAATTGCATTCTTAAATCTATAGATTTAGATAAAGTTTATGAATGGTTCTGAGATTAGACAGACAGACAGACAGACAGACTGATTGATTGATTGATTGATTGATTGATTGATTGATTGATTGATTTTGGCTTTTCCTCAGCCTCATCTTTTCTGTCTTGCAGCTGTCAAAGCAATATGGTTCAGTTTACACAATGCACTTTGGCCCCAAAAAAGTGGTAATATTATCCGGATACAAGACCATCAAACAGGCACTTGTGAACCTTTCAGAGGAGTTTGGAGACAGAGATATCACACCCATATTCCATGATTTCAACCAGGGATATGGTAAGAATGCTTCACATCTTCAGATGATCTTTTAATAAGCTGTGGTTGCCAGTAATGTACTGTTAATACTGTTAATACTACCATGAAAGTTAAATGAAAGTGAACTTATTTAATTTGTGTCAAAATATTTCTGAAATTAAACTGAAAACATTGCTCAAAATAATTAAAAACATGACTTTAACTCAAATCTTATGTCCGCTAGTATGGACTGTGGACACACAGAGTCAGGATATGGTCAACACAGCTGCTCATTTCCCATGTTATTATATCAGGCTAACCTCAATATTTAGGACATTTAAAACTATTTTCAGCTCAAAACTCACTTTTAGACATCAACCAGTGTTTGAAATAACTTCCTTGCGATCCGATAGCAATTCTGATCACCATATGAGGCAGAAATATATTTATATGCAATGCTAAAGGCTACTTACTTATGTTAACCATTGCGATGATAAACATATCTATATGGAAAATACCAGAAACCACTTAAAGAACATAGACAAATTATATATAATTGTGTATTTATTTGGTTTTATGTTTTAACTGTCTCCTCCCTGTGCCTTTGTTGACTAATGCTTCCGCATGTATGTCATAAAAAGCATGCAATTTGGTTAACTCACATAACTCATAACTCCCGTTTTCTTCTCGTGAGCTAGAATATTATTATTATTTTTTTATTTATTTATTACAAGTTCAGATATTCATACAACAAAATATTCTGAGGGGCATGACAATTATGTGAAAATAATTACCAAAGATGTTGGCGGTAAATATAACAAAATAATAAAACAAAAAATGATTAAATTAGTAATGTTTAAAATAGATCAACTCTGAGCATTACAAAACAGGTTACTAAAAAGTCACAACAAAAACAACAGCAAAAATAAAAACAAATAAAGAAAATAGTCAGATGGTTCAGCTGCATAAATTCATGCCATGATGAGTTTTGTACGGTGGCCAAGAGAGCTCAACACGCTGCAACTGAAACACACACACTAACACAAATATAAAAAACACCAGCAAATTAAGAAAACATCTTCATCAGATTGACAACACGTGCTGCGAATGCTCACAACGCAACAAAACTCACTGCAGATAGCACAGAAACGTTTCAAGGGGACCCCGACAAGTGACAAACCTGCTAATAATAATAAAAAATAGTAAAAACACATCATCCAATTGACCCTTCGGAAAGACCCGTCCCCCTTAGTTACTGTTGCTTTGTCCGACAAGCCATGGCGCTGTCACACCACACGCATCTCAGAGCAAAGAGGACTCTGACAACACATTGACAGACAAGACATAGCAGGTTACTTATGATATTAAACAAAGTCCCAGCTTTCAAACTGTGTAATTTTTTAAGAAATTTCAAACAATAAAAAACATTTTGTGTCATGACAGATTGCTGTAGAGCCTCAGCTCAAGCGACTCGTGAACCGACCATATCTTCCAACTAGTTAATTCATAACATCAAATAAACATGAATGAACATGAGAAAGAATGTTGTTTCAAACATGGAAAGAAGTTCAAGTCCACCGAGGTTAATCTTCTAACTCCTGACTGCTTTGTCAGACAAAATGGCAGATTCTGCGTTATGATTGGTTAGATCATTTGTCAGTCAAACTCCCTGCGAAGGGTCAATTAAAAGCCCAACTATAACAAACATCATAATGGTGATTTCTTACAAAAGATTTAATGTCATCTTTTATCTTCAGTTGATTTCATCTAAGGCTGTGGCTGAAAGTCAGTTGTAGTTATTGTGTATCTGCTCATCTCTTTTCTGTTCTTGTTGTTTCTCTTTCGTTCAGTGATTCTGCTCTTCAGTATTCATTGGCTGAATTCACTCAGTTCTTAACTTTGCCAAGTGGACTATATTAGTAAACTAATGTAGAGAGAACAGTAAATGTGGGTATTGGGTATAATTTGGGACACGGCCTCAGAGTGTCGACTTTGAGAGCTGTTAATTCACAGTATATTACTGTAAGCTACTTTCTTGAAAACAATTACTACTATAATTGTTTTCTACTATATTTGACTATTTTAATGGAAAATGGTATGTTACTGTCAAAATTTGGCTGTTTAATAGCATTTTTTTTACAGTGTACAATGGTGCAAATAAAACAAATGTAAAAAAAAAAAAAAAAAAAAAAAAAAAATCATGCGCTTATATTATATAGATAGAAATTTTAGGTACTCTTTGTTTGGACTAATACATTATTCCTCTCTAGGGATTTTGTTTTCTAATGGTGAAAACTGGAGAGAAATGAGGCGCTTTGCTCTCTTGAACCTGCGAGACTTCGGAATGGGAAAGAAAAGAAGTGAAGAGATTATTATTGAAGAATCGCAATATTTAAAAGAGGAATTTGAGAAGTTTGAAGGTAAGATTGTAAATTACAAGGAAAAGATGATGATGTGACTTAAACTGATTTTAGTATTAACATCTTGTTCACCCATGTGCAGGAAAACCATTTGATACAACTATGCCAATAGCCATGGCTGTTTCAAACGTCATTTCTGCCATTGTCTACAACACCAGATTTGAGTACAGCGACACTAGGTTACATCACATGGTCAGACGACCGTACGAAAACATGATTATGACTGGATCAACTTCAATTCAGGTACCAAAACATTTCTCTACCAATAATTCATACTCTGATTCTCATTTTTAATTGTTCAAGAAGTACAGTAGAGATGTATTGTTTATAATTCATAATTTTGAAGTATTTGTCATGGTGTATGTACAGTGTTCAGTGGTAAATTAAGATTCGTTGCAATTCTTCTTCTTTGTAGCTCTACAACATGTTTCCTTGGCTTCGTCCTTTTGTGTCGAATCAGAAACTTATTATGAATAATGTCAGAGAAGCGGTCAATCAAAGCAAGGAACTATTAAATGGTCTGAAGAAGACTCTGAACCCTCAGGAGCCCCGAGGAATCGGTGATTCTTTCCTCATACGACAGCAGAAGGACAAGGTACTGTTTATATGTTTAAGTCATATAATTACACAATTACATTTTTAATGTTCTGAAATCTAATTTTTTTTGACTGTCACCATCATGACTTCTGCAGGAATCTGGAAAAACAGACTCTTTGTACCATTCAATGAATTTATATTGTACAATCAACAATCTGTTTGCTGCTGGTACTGACACTACGGCCACAACGCTACGCTGGAGTCTTCTGCTAATGGCCAAATACCCTGAAATACAAGGTATAGCTTCAAATGACCATTTTAATGCTTGCACTTAAACACTCAGAAATGGTGCAGAAACAATTCTCACTAGAAAAATACAGTAATAATTACAAAGAGATGGCAAGTTACACTTCGAAAAATCTTTTTTTTCACAGAGAAAAAAAGAGTTCTTTATCATAGTCAAGTTCATAACAGGAGAACAAATGTATTATCTAAAAAAATTAGAATTTTGTGAAAATTCTACAAGTAGGCATAGCTAATTATTAGCCATGCAAAGTGTCAGCCAGAATAAACAATGTAATAGTACTGTTATATAATCTTATAATGTGATCTAACTTCCTTTAAATGTTACTAAGCCGAGGTCCAAAGTGAGATTGACCGAGTGATTGGTGGACGTCAGCCAGTGGTGGAGGACAGGAAGAACTTGCCTTACACAGACGCTGTGATTCATGAAACCCAGAGACTGGCAAACATAATACCCATTACTCCCCCCCCATAAGACCAGCTGTGATGTTCACCTGAACGGATACCTCATCAAGAAGGTCTGGCTCCAATAAGAACATGCAATGTTCTTGATGTGTTTTTGAACCATTTATCACTGATCATTTGTGTTGTTTTATGCAGGGTACCAGTGTGTTCCCACTACTGGTATCTGTATTGAGGGATGAAAATGAGTGGGAAACTCCTGACAGCTTCAACCCAAGACATTTCCTAAATAAGCAGGGCCAGTTTGTAAAAAGGGATGCTTTCATGCCCTTCTCTGCAGGTGCAGTGGACTTTAAATTCACTAATTATATTATGCCATCACAGGTGATTTTTGTTAATTGTTTACTTATTGTTTTTCTCAGGCCGCAGGGTTTGTCTTGGAGAAAGTTTGGCCAGGATGGAGCTCTTTCTATTTTTCACCTTCCTCCTTCAGCATTTCCGCTTCACTCCTCCTCCTGGAGTTTCTAAAGATGATCTGGATCTTGCACCAGTGGTGGGCTTCACCCTGAACCCGGCCCACACAAACTGTGTGCAGTGAAACGGATGTAACATTATATATGCCGTTAAATGTAATTTTGTTGTATTGATTGTTTTTTTGTGTTTTGCTTATATGTTGCATTTATAAATTTAGCTTTCCATTGGAAACACAACCATGTTTAATCATGTTTTAGATGAATAACTCTTTTTAATTTAAGAGTATACACAGCAAAATCACCACGCTGTAAAAAATTGCTGTATAAAAACTGTAACATACTCTGTTAACAGTAACATACTGTTTTCCATTAAAACAGAAATATACCATAGAAAACAATGCATTCTTGGTAATATTTGTCATTTTCGAGAAAGTAGCCTTCAGGAATATGTGAATTAACGACACTCAAAGTCACAATTATGGTGATCAGCTTTAGTTGGACTCTTGACATTAGCTGTTTTTTGGATTTTGTAACTGTAGGTTTGTAGATTTGTTAGGGCGTTTGATAGCAGGAAAAAGCCAAAAGGATGTTGATGAGATTGGCATCTTGTCATAATGCCTTTTTGTTAATTTTATATTTGTTCTGTGATTCTGCAGCATGAGATCCACCAATGTTTTGGTAACCGTTATTTTGAAGAATTTTTAAAAACATCTACTGCATAAAACATTTTGTGGTACTGCATTATTTAGACATCAAGAATCAGCATATAAATCTCAACAATGCTGACAATCAAAAATGAGTTGAAATGAATTGAAAATTTAAAGTTAACTTGAGTTTTAATGTAGTGAATGTTTTAAGAGAATGCTATCCTGTCTTTTAGGAAAACGTTCATGGAACAAAATAAATCTTGCTGCTGAAAACATTACTAGAGAAAAAAAAAAAAAGCTATGAAGGCACTTAAGTTATTTTTCTAAAATGAAATAAACACTGAATGTGTTTCCAGTGAACAAAAAAAATTCTCCTGTAAATTAACGGAACAAATATAATTGCCAGTATTTCACTGTTTATTGCACAGTTCTTTACCTTAATGTACAGTATGTTACTGTTGAAATAAATGCAATTAAAAAAAAAATGTTCAGCGATAACAATTTTAGAACATTATCCCTTAACATTCTTTTCAAGATTTTAGCAGGAAGTTTCCCAGCAGACACTCAATGTGGACAACTATTAACGGAGATTTAACAGAGGATTAGATGTTGATGTTTTATTTCATTTGAAGTCACCATTATGGCAATCGGTGTTAGCTTTAGTTGGAATCTTGACCCTTGACTTTTTAACATTTGGCTTCTGTAACTGTGTGTTTATAAGACACGTTCATTATGACAAATATGTGATCAATACGTTTAGCTAGTTATTGGTGGTGACAATCGTCATCTAGTGGCCTGATCACATCCAGTGTCTAAACTTTGATAGTATGGGTGATGTGTTAATAATTTTATGTTTTTGATTATTACTTTGATTTGTAATTCTATAGCACAAGGTTCAGCAGTGTTTTAATCAGATTTTGAAAACACATTGTACATTAAACATTTTGAATACCTGTATACTCACTTCAAGACATCAAGAATCAGTGTATAAATCAATGATGACATGCTTCATGCTGCAGTGTATTCTGGGAGCCATGGATGAGTTTTATATGATACACCTTGGAGCTCTCATAAGATCATCTCTTCTTTGAGTTTGATGATCTTCAGACAATACCAGTCAAAATTGTTCCCATGTAACACAATAAATAAATGATGGTGTGGAAATCATACAAAAAGTGAAGTCATATGTTTGCAATGCTTTGTTGTACTAAACAAAAAACAGTGATTGCAGTGGTTACAGCATCACCTACTGGTCACCGACGGAAATGTATTTTGTCTTTTTTATACCATAGCTTCAAATAATGATTCATCCCTCTGTACATATTCTTAGGGACAGATTCTTAGGTAAACTCAGTTTTTCACTTTTTCTTTGAAGATTCATCAAAGTTTGCCCAATCTTCATCAAAATTGTTTCAGATCATTGTTGTGTTTGGCCTCATAACTGCTGCTTGCAGCTATATTTACAATTCAGATGTGTCCAAATAGTATCAGTAATACTGTCTATCTACTGACTTATTTATCGTCACCCTTAAAAGACTGAATTGATGGATGTTTTTGTGTATCCTGCTGGAATCTGGAGTAAAAAAAAATCACATTTCCATGATCAGAATCTGCTCATCACAATGTCTCTCTTGTTTTCTGCCGGTACTGACACAACGGTCACGACTCTGTGCTGAGTTCTTCATGAATGGAATGAATATTATCCATGAATCTCCCTCATATGACCAGCTGTGACGTTCGCTTCCATGAATACTTTTTCAAGAAGGTTGGTTGTGCTTGTTATATGTTATATTTTGTTGTTTTTATAAGCTGTTCTCCAAGTACTCTGATCTGTCTATCAGTATAGAAGTTATAACTGCTAATATGCTAATGGTTTGTTCTCTATTTGAGGGACCCAGCTAACATCATAACTTCCTCATAACTTCATAACTTTCGCAAAGTTCTGGCAAGGTTCTCTCAAATTTATGAACAAATGTTCTTCCAGTAACATTAATAGAACATTTGTTCAATGTTATCTGGTCTTTAATAATGGCCTTAAAAGGCCATCACAAAAGCATTATTTTATTGCTTGTAGAAGGTTCTTAAAAAGGCCTTATAATGTTGGGAGAAAACATTCTTAGAGTAAAATTCTTGAAACATCTTTTAAACATTTATAATGACAAATAACTTCAGTTGAATAATGTTGTGTGTTCTGTTTTAAAAGAACATCCTTGAAAAATGGAAAAATGTTGTAGCCTCTCCCATATAGTTATTGTTCTTTATAAACCCTATAACACATTTGAGGTTCCCTGTGAAAAATGACCGGCCTGCAAAAAAAAAAAAAAAAAACTCTTTATTCAGTCACACTTTACAATACTGATCCTTCATTAATGATTAACTACACAGGAACAAATGAGCTAATCAGTAACTACTGATTTTTTTCATTACCACCCAGAGAACTACTAAGAACTACTATATACAGGTTCATAATTAACATGAATGATGCATAATGTATAATTAATTCTAAAGTAAAGGTCATGGTAACCCACTAGTAATGAATTATTACCAAATCCTTCAGAAGGAATTACTTATTATTTGGATCAGTATTCTAAAGCGAAAAACATGATAAGTCTCTAGTAACTACTGAAGTCATTGTAAACTTTTGGGGTTACAACACTCCAGATATGGCCAGATATGGTCCTTTGGTCCACAAAAGTCAAGCTGGCATATTTTATGGAGTTTACAGTACCATGGGAGGATGGAGTGGAGAAAGCATTTGAGAGAAAATTGTACTCTAAACTGGCAATCGAAGCCATGTTAAATGGCTGGAAAATGAAGATTTTTTCCAGTGGAAGTGGGATGTAGGGTTTTTGTCACCACATCCCCAACTGATCTACTAAGGTATATGGGGGTTAGGGGTTGCTCTCTACAACAAGCAATAATGCTCTTGTCGAATGCAGCTGAAAGTAGCAGCAATTGGCTATGGATTAAAAGTAAGGACATAAACTTGGCGGCAAGATGAAGATAGAGGATATGGAGTTGAGGGGGGTGTACCTGGGATGACAGGTGTCACCATTGAGCCTTCTGGAGACGTTGTGGGTTAATCAACAAAATGTCCATGAAGGAGGGTGCCCACCTGATGACACGAATTATATCCCTCCCCTCCCCTGCACCACTTAAATTTCACTGCTGACATAAGGCATGCCAATTTTCCATAGGGATTGAGACATTGAGTCCAATTAGCTATAGATAAGATGAGCTAAACATTTTAGATGATGTAGATGCATCATGTCTATAGATCTCTTAAAACATGCTAAATACATATCTGAAAACACAGTTTGAACATTTCCTTTGTATTATTGGTTTTTATGTTTTTTAAATTTTGTGTAAACTGAACATGAATAGGCCTACTCCAAACATGTTGCTAACAAAGATTTTGTCAACATCCCTTAGATGTTCAAGTTTATTATCTCTCTCTCTCTCTCTCTCTCTCTCTGAGTGTGTGTGTGTGTGTGTGAGAGAGAGAGAGAGAGAGAGAGAGAGAACACAGCAAAATCCCAATAGTGTTAAAAACACTGAAGCAGTGTTGAAGTTAATTAGATAATTAAGTGATGATTGAGCATTAGTGATGAACACCTGCTGTTAACAAGCAGAATCACTGAAAAAGAGTAACAAGAACAGAAATAGAGAAGAGATGAGCAGAAACACAAGAACTGTAACTGGATTCTAGCCCTTATACTTATTGCTAAGTTTTATTTGAAGTACCAGTACATCAAGAATCAGCATATGAATCTCAACAAAATATTCAGTCAAACAAATAAACTCTAAACATCACAAAACAAACTACTGACGTCCCGACAAAACAACAGCAAAATAAAAGCAAATAGTAAGAATTCATGACAAAACAGGACAATACAGCTGCATAATTTATTCATGCTGCAATGCATGCTGGGAGCCATGGATGAGTTATGATTGGTGACTTCCATCATGCACTTCAACATAAAGCATTTTGCAAAAAAACAAAACAAAAAAGAAAATCCAAAAGTCAGGAGCAAACACCGATCTCCATAATAGTGACTTCAAACTAATCTGTTATTTTCAAGAAAACATCAACATCTAAACTTATGTATACGTATGAGAGAAATAAATTAGTCTGACTAGTAATAATTACTGATTAGTAATAAGTGTAATAATGTGTAATGTCTGGAAGTCAGTTGTAGGTCTTAGGCTTGTTCGAGATGAACTACACTAGCCTTTAATCAAGATTAAATACAGGAACTTGTCTCAGAAAAAACATGCAACACACACATCACAGAATCTGAACAATGAGAATAAAGTGTGTCATCATCAAGGCTTTCGCAGCCACAGATTCAACTGCAGAGCCTGACCTATGCGGCTGGCCTCGTTTTGCTCTCACGGTACTTTGATGGCACTTGGTGATCGTAAGGCGGCTGCAGCGCCGATCCATGTTCTAACTAGAATGCATTGCTTTTGTCAGGCGGCAGCCGATCTTTGTTGCGCTGAATGAAAAAGCCTCCTGTTGTTTCTGCTTGTCTCTTTTTTTCTGTTCTTGTTGTTTCTCTTTCCTTCAGTGATTCTGCTTGTTAACAGCATGTGTTTGTCACTAATGCTCAATCATCACCTAATTAATAGCAATTATCTTATTAAATTCAACATAGCTTCAGTGTTACTTTTTAACACCCTGTAGTGTGGACAAATATGAACACTGAGCACTGTTGTCACAGAACCCTTGTTTCCCTGGACTTCAATTCCCAAGATCCTCCTGTTCTCCACACCTGCACTCACTTCCCTCGTCAGCTCCTCATCAGCACTCATCACCTGCACCTGGACTCTATTGTCAGCACTCCCCATATATTGCACTCACTCCCTTCACTCCTCGTCCGTTCTCTGTTGTGTTAACGTTATGTTTGGTGTTTCCTTGCCTTTGTTTGATTAAAGCTCTATGTTATTGTGGAAATCCGTATCTGCCTCATCTCTACACCACCATACCGTAACAGAAGAACGGACCAAAGAACGACTGGATTTCCACAAAGGAAAGATGGAGACTTTCCCTGGCTTCCTGGCTCGTGCTCCTCCTATGCCTCTCATCCATCTGTCGGCCGGCGATCGCCTCATCGGGCTCCTGCAGGTTGGTCGTTCGCTGGAGAGGTATGTGGAGGAGTTCGTTGAGCTCGCTTATGTGTCTGACTGGCCTGAAGCAGTTTTGATCTCCCTGTTTCTGGATGGACTAGATGATGACACCATCCGTTTTAGTGAACCCGATTATCGTTTCTCCTTAAGCGAAACCATAAATTCCATTTTGTGGTTAAATGATTCCAAATTTATCGTTGATTGGGTTCAGGATGGGTGTCTGTCTCTAGTCCATCCATAGACACGGTTGGCCGGGCCAGTCAGTCAACCTCCGGCTTCCTCCGCATACCCCTCCAGCGAACTCCCTGCCTGCCCCACACGGAACCCTCATTCCTCTACTGGGCCCAGTAAGCGGAGGAGGAGGAAGAAAGCGGCTCCAGTCTCTCCAGAGCCCGTTCCAGTGTCTCCAGAGCCCGCTCCAGTATCTCCAGAGCCTGCTCCAATATCTCCAGAGCCCGCTCCAGTATCTCCAGAGCCCGCTCCAGTATCTCCAGAGCCCGCTCCAGTATCTCCAGAGCCCGCTCCAGTATCTCCAGAGCCCGCTCCAGTATCTCCAGAGCCTGCTCCAACCCTGTGTGAGCCACCTAGTGAGGTGGCCTGGCTTATAGACTTTTGGACAGAGCCAAGTTCTCCAGTCTCCGCCGAGCCAAGTTCTCCAGTCTCCGCCGAGCCAAGCTCTCCAGTCTCCGCCGAGCCTAGTGCTCCAGTCTCCGCCGAGCAAGCCGCTCCAGTCTCCGCCGAGCAAGCCGCTCCAGTCTCCGCCGAGCAAGCCGCTCCAGTCTCCGCCGAGCAAGCCGCTCCAGTCTCCGCCGAGCAAGCCGCTCCAGTCTCCGCCGAGCAAGCCGCTCCCGTCTCCGCCGAGCAAGCCGCTCCAGTCTCCGCCGAGCTAGCCGCTCCAGTCTCCGCCGAGCAAGCCGCTCCAGTCTCCGGCGAGCAAGCCGCTCCAGTCTCCGCCGAGCAAGCCGCTCCAGTCTCCGCCGAGCTAGCCGCTCCAGTCTCCGCCGAGCAAGCCGCTCCAGTCTCCGCCGAGCAAGCCGCTCCAGTCTCCGCCGAGCAAGCCGCTCCAGTCTCCGCCGAGCAAGCCGCTCCAGTCTCCGCCGAGCAAGCCGCTCCAGCCGCCGCCGAGCAAGCCGCGCCAGTCTCCGCCGCCGGGCAAGCAGCGCCAGTCTCCGCCGCCGAGCAAGCAGCGCCAGTCTCCGCCGCCGAGCAAGCAGCGCCAGTCTCCGCCGCCGAGCAAGCAGCGCCAGTCTTCGCCGCCGAGCAAGCAGCGCCAGTCTCCGCCACCGAGCCCTTCATTATGAACTTTGTAAAGACTGTTTTCCCTCCCTGCCTCCCTCTCCCGCCTCCTCCAAGTCATGTCTATACTGCACCTCCACCTCAAGCCCCCTCGCCCAGATCTCCACCTTGGACCTCTGGGCGATTACCTTCACCCCGGCTCCAACCTCCCTCTGCTCCACCGTTGCCCTTCAGTCCTCCAGCTTCACCAGTATCCATCCTGCCTCCACTCACACCTTGGTCATTCATCAGCCTGCCCTCCCTCTGGACTTCACTCCTCCGTCTCCGCTCCGTCACTCCGTCCCTCGGATTCAGTTGGCCTCCTCACTCCCCCCAGTGTTCGTTTTGTTGGCTGTCCTCCTGCTTTCACTGCGGCCTTCTGGAGCCCCGGCTGCGCTTCGGTCGGCGGAGCCTTCGGTTCCGCCATCACCCGCCAGTCCTTCAGCGACGCCTGGGCTCAACGCCTCGAAGGCTTCGGCTCCTGACCCGCCATGGCTGCCCGCTGCACCTGACCCGCCATGGCTGCCCGCTGCACCTGACCCGCCATGTATGCCCGCTGCATGTCTGCCCGCTGCACCTGACCCGCCATGGCTGCCCGCTGCACCTGACCCGCCATGGCTGCCTTCAGCCCCTGACCCGCCATGGCTGCCTTCAGCCCCTGACCCGCCATGGCTGCCTTCAGCCCCTGACCCGCCATGGCTGCCTTCAGCCCCTGACCTGCCATGGCTTTTGAACCTGCCCTGGAGACCTCCACTCCAGTTTGCTCCTCCCCCTGCACCAGCTTGAGGTCTCCAGGGCGCCCGCCCCCCTCCCGGTTGTTTCATCTACGGCGCGAGGACGCGCCTACCGGGAGGGGGGGTAATGTCACAGAACCCTTGTTTCCCTGGACTTCAATTCCCAAGATCCTCCTGTTCTCCACACCTGCACTCACTTCCCTCGTCAGCTCCTCATCAGCACTCATCACCTGCACCTGGACTCTATTGTCAGCACTCCCCATATATTGCACTCACTCCCTTCACTCCTCGTCCGTTCTCTGTTGTGTTAACGTTATGTTTGGTGTTTCCTTGCCTTTGTTTGATTAAAGCTCTATGTTATTGTGGAAATCCGTATCTGCCTCATCTCTACACCACCATACCGTAACAACTGTATGCACACAGATTATTTGTGATATAAGCCTACATACCAAACTTCCTCATGTCTTCATTTAAAGATTGTCACCTGGCTGTGAGGGACTGCCTTTTCTGATCTTCTTCTTTTGTTGTTGCTCCTGAACTCTTAAAATGAATGAAAAGAAAACACAGAACCATGACAAAAAGAGACAAAAATATTCTTAAGTGTGGGAGAAAATACCAGTTATATGAATTCAAAACTGCATTAGAAGTTGGTGAACACATATTTATTGTACAAATGTATATATTAGAGTCACATATTTAGTATCTGTGAAACTCTATTGTGTTTCTTGTTTTCTTTCAGCATCTGAGGGATTTCAGGAGTTAGTAAGCAGTGAAACACAACACAATTCACTCATGAACACAACAATTTTGTGCTTAAATAAACACTGAGAAATACAGAGAAAGCACCAGCTAAGTCTACAGAGTTTACTACAGATTACTACTATACAGAGATATTTACAGTATTTATATTTGCAAAACTATTTACAAGTTACTTGGAAATGATGGCTAACCTTGCTTGATATTATATCTTGAATATAAAGAAACCACTGAGACAACACATTTACAGACATAATTAAAAAGTTAAACTTTTTTTTTTTTAGGGCAGTGAGGATGTTCAGTACTCTTGGTTTATTCATTATGGACTCAGACTTAATACTGTTATTTTATGCTTTTTAGAGTACAGATGTATGGGAGTATCAAGTAAAATGAAAAGGAGAATTCTTGAGATTTTTCTCCAGAGTGTTCAATGTTGTCATTGTCCTGGAAGAGGAGATTGTGATGGAAAACGTGGGAGACTTTACAGATGCATTCATTGTCCTTTTTGGCTTGTTGTATGCACTGAACGTGGAGAAAAATAAGGAGTTAAAATACATGTTTGAGTTTTTTTCAGCAGGTCTTCTTGAACATTATGAATAAGAGCACCAGAGGAGTACAAAGTCTGAGGACCAAGTTATCGCAAATGTAAGTAGAATTTCACTGAAAACTTTTGAGGGAAATTTATTAATGTGTTTTTAGATGTATAATGTTTAAACTTTAAGGTGAAGTTTCATGAACTTACAGTACCTTTTGTCAGAAAGCTAAAATTCAATTGCATGATTTTTCTACTAAAATGTGCAGAAAACTTGAAACTAGTTTGTAGTTGAATGTAGAATGTAGAGTGTATTTCTTTTTTTAAAATATAACTTTTTAAACAAATATTAATGAAGTTAATATGTTATAATAAATAACATGTTGATTTTTATGCATTACCTGTCATTATTATTATTATTATTATTTTATACAGATGTGAAAAACTGTTTTTCCAAAACTTAAATGAACTGAGCCTTTTTGGTTTTATCAATTTGTGTAAATTCAGGAAAAAAGGGAAGTGAAATGTTACAACAGTTAAGGGTTAAGTTCAAAAGTCAAGGGTTAAGAGCCCAACTAAAGCAAACACTGATCACCATAACAGTAACTTATAACCATGCAATAAATAGATGATTGAGTGGAGCTCATACAGATCGAATTTGTGATTAACTGACATGAAGTCTTCTGCAGTGTGGTTATAGCATCATCTACTGGTCATTGCCTGAAATTCATTTTAAAATTTCAATAACCTATAATCACAATTCATTTTGATATATTCTTAGGGACTTTTATTTTGAAGATTGCAATCTTCACCGAAATTGGCTTAGATCATTGGTGTTTTTTTGTACCATAATTGCTAAAGAATTAGTAGAAATTCTCTTGAGATCAGGTCTCATGTGAAGCCACGTGAGATAGATTACACTTCAATTGTTATGTCTCAGAACACACACACACACACACACACAAAACCATGAGACATTCTTGCCTTGTGTTGATGATCAGTATGATGAGTGTATAAATGTCGCACCTTGTCAAGAGGTTTAAAAGAATGCCAATAAATCAGCTAAAAGGAATTGACAGTGAATCATTCAAGTCACCATATACAGTATGTATACACTGATAATAAAGTATATGGTGAAGTTTTTTTTTTTTTTAATG
Source organism: Megalobrama amblycephala (assembly GCF_018812025.1). Taxonomy (NCBI): domain Eukaryota; kingdom Metazoa; phylum Chordata; class Actinopteri; order Cypriniformes; family Xenocyprididae; genus Megalobrama; species Megalobrama amblycephala. The sequence goes on along the minus strand of NC_063044.1, from coordinate 5,342,619 downwards.
GCATACAAATGATATTCACCTCACATTTTGTTAACAGAAGTGAAGAAAACAAAATGAATGCTGTTTCACTTATTGTAGTAGTAAACTTGAATTTCACGAGGATGTTTTGAACAAAGAGGTTGGTTTAGGATTTATTTTTGATTTAGATTTTTTTAACTAGATCTTGTTCTGAAGACTGCACTTGTATAGGCGTATGTAATCTTTTTGAATCACATTCCTGAACAGTTTCATAGGAAATTGCTATCTAGCTAACTATCTGCCATGCAGGTTTTTTGAATTTAAGAGATTTCTTGGAATTGGGCAGAGATCAGATAAGCAAAGCTAGATGCATTTTATGATGACAGATTATTTTCAATATAAAAAAGCCACTTTGCTCATTTCTTAATTTGAAGAGTCCTTTCCATCTGGCTATGAGCAAAATCTTCAGATCTTCTCTTCTCAACATTACTCCTGAAATGTCAGAATTTCACAAAAAGAGACAACAGTATTCTTGGGTAAGTTTGAGGTTAAGGTATACTGCAAGGTCACTATAACACTTCCATTACTGAACATCACAGGTTTAAGAGATGAATTTAAATCTGTTTTATGTCGGTGAACAATGTTTAATTGTGCCATGTATTGGAGATTTTTTGTATTTGTGAAATTCAGCATCTGTGCTTCATTAGGTCTATTAGATCATCTGAGGGATTTGACTGAATCAAGATGCTGCTGATCATTGAAGCTCTTCTTCTCATTTTAGCTGCTCTAGGACAGGTAAGCTTGTATTTTAGTATGAATATTACAGACATGAATACTGATGATTGATCATTATGATTCCTGTTGCTGCAGGATCACAGAGCTGCTGCAGGAAAGATATATCCATTGAATATGGCACTGAATTCTGTTGATGACCAATATAAGGGATGTAGCGAGAACATGACACATCTGGTCAAGACAAAATATCTAGAGAAGGAAATGTCTGCTTCAGCTGAATTTAACAAGACTTGGCAAGAAGGTGAAGAGAATGCAACAAAAGCAGAGGATAAGTTGCAACAAATTCATTCAGTCGCCATTCATGTTTACACTAACAAAGACTCTAAAGTATACAGTAATTTCACTAGTGCCACTCGTACTGACAAACAAAAATACAAAGAGGGGACATTCAAATGGTATTCACTTCACTTTCTGTTAACAGAAGCGATCCAGATTCTGAAGAAAACACAAAATAGATGCTATGTAACTTATCGTGGTACAAATGTTAAATTTGATGTTCAGAACAAAGAGGTTCGTTTGAGTTCATTTTCATCCTCCTCTCTTGATCGTAAGGTAATACAGGGTTTTGGAAATAAATCTTGTTTTGAAATCTACACCTGTGAAGGTGCTAATTTGACAAAATATTCAAAGTATCCTGATGAGAAAGAGGTCCTAATTCCTCCATATGAGACGTTTAAAGTCACTGCTGTCAGGAACAGAACAGATCAGCCAGATCTCTGGTGTGAGACAGTGTTTGTGTTGAACAGCACTGGAAAAACAAGTGACCTGAACTGTGCATTGTTTAACAGGGGAAATCATGCTGCTTTCTTTAATATTTTGCCAATTTTGAACATTTTATTTTGTGTTTACCTGATAGTTAACTTGTAGATTTTACATGTTTCTCATTGTTACTGAACACTGTATTTCTATATTTCTATTTCTATAAGTTTTTCTAAACTTAAAGTTATAAGAATCTTTTTGGTTCTCATTTTGTGTAAATGTACTTTGGATTAAAAAAATATTTTTTACATTAATTTTACACATGGTCTTGTTTCATGAACATGTAGGTTTTGATTGAATGTTTAAAATGCCATCTAATCTAATAATAATAATAAAAAAAACTAAATTATTGTGTCAATAAATGTAATTTATTTATATTACTAGTAAAAACAATATTACAAACAACACAAAGACAGCAGCAACAATGCAGGTAAATAAACACACAACTCAGAAGACAGACAGACAGATAAGAATGCTGAAAAAGTCATGTAATAATTTATGAATGTTCACATACTTCCATCTTGAAATTATATTGCAAAACAAAAAAACAAAAACAAAAAAAAAAACATGCACATTTAAGCAGGTAGTTTGGTGATGCACTTGCAGCTGTCTCTGGCTGTGTTTGAAACTGCATACTTCCCTACAGCAGGTGAATAAATAGCATGTCCGAATCCTTATCAATTCAATTCAATTCACATTTATTTGTATAGCACTTTTCATGATACATATCAATTCAAAGCAGCTTTACAGAGAATGCATGTCAACATCACTATTTAAAGAATGCAGTTAGCAAATAATGTAATAATTTAGGCAATTAATTTACAATCACTGTTAGCAGTTTAACTGAACGTAGAAGCAATGAGTTCCTGGAAAAATGAATTACATTAACAATAATTAGGATATAGAAATTGTGCAATGTGCATGTTGATCCAGATGATTGCGTCTTCTGAAGTCCTCGCAGGAGTTGGCGCCTTCTCTTCATAGGTGTTGGTCATCTGAGGTCTTCTTAAGAGGCTGGATCCAAACTGAAGCTGTTGTCCTCTCTAGTCACCTCAGGACGGGTGTCCCGAGGTAAAACAGAAAAGAAAATGGAGAACAATTAGCGTAGCTGCTGTTCATAACATTAAGCAAAGATAGTCATGTGCAATTGATCTGGTATGAGATGCATTATGTGAATGCTTGGCTAAAGAGATGCGTCTTTAATCTAGATTTAAACTGGGTGAGCGAGTCTGAGCCCCGAACATTATCAGGAAGGCTATTCCAGCGTTTCGGAGCCAAATGTGAAAACGCTCTCCCTCCTTTAGTGGACTTAGATATCCTAGGTACAACCAGAAGTCCAGAGTTTTGTGATCTTAAAGAGCGTGAAGGATTGTAGGGCGATAGATCAGTTACACAGGAGCTAAACCATTTAGAGCCTTATAGGTCATTAGCAATACTTTATAATCGATACAGAACTTAATGGGTAACCAGTGTAGAGATGATAAAATTGGTGATATATGATCATATTTTCTTGACCTGGTAAGAACTCTAGCTGCTGCATTTACTAATTGTAGCTTGTTTATTGAGGAAGCAGGACAACCAGCTAATAATGCATTACAGTAATCTAGTCGAGACGTCATGAATGCATGAACTAACTTTTCTGCATCAGAAATAGATAACATATTCCGTATCTTAGCAATGTTTCTGAGGTGGAAGAAGGCTGTTTTTGTAACATATGAAATATGATTTTCAAAGGACAAGTTGCTGTCTAATATAAAACCCAGGTCTTTAACTGCCGAGGATGGAGTAACAGTACATCCTTCTAAATGCAGATTGTAGTCTGAGAGATTCTGTGTACAGGTTTTTGGCCCAATAAATAATACTTCAGTCTTATCTGAATTTAATAGAAGAAAATTACTAGTCATCCAATGTTTTACTTCTTTAACACACTCTGTCAGATTAGATAATTTAGAGATTTCATCTGGTTGTGTTGAAATATATAACTGAGTATCATCGGCATAGCAGTGGAAACTAATTCCATGTTTTCTTATAATATTGCCGAGTGGCAGCATGTATATTGAAAATAGCAGAGGGCCTAACACTGATCCTTGCGGAACTCCATAGTTTACTATCGTTATCTTAGATTTTTCCCCGTTTAGATAGACAAAATTGTGACGGTCTGATATGACCTAAACCACCGTAATGCCTGGCCCTGAATACCAGTGTAATTTTGTAGTCGATCTAGGAGTATTTTATGATCTATAGTGTCGAACGCAGCACTGAGATCAAGTAACACTAGTATTGAGATACAGCCTTGGTCAGAAGCTAGAAGTAAGTCATTTGTAATTTTAACGAGCGCAGTTTCTGTGCTATGATGAGATCTGAATCCTGACTGAAATTTTTCATAGATAGCGTTTTTTTGCAAGAAGGAGCACAATTGGGCCGACACCTCTTTTTCTAGTATTTTAGACATAAATGGAAGATTTGAAATGGGTCTGTAATTTGCTAATACATTTGGATCTAATTGTGGTTTCTTAATGAGAGGCTTAATAACTGCTAGCTTGAATGGTCTTGGGATGTGACCTAGAGATAAAGATAATATTGATAATATTGAGAAGAGGCTCTTCTACAGGTAACAATTCTTTCAGTAATTTAGTGGGTATTGGATCTAATAAAAGAGTAGGCAAAAAATATCTGGGTGGTGTACTAATTACAACAAGATTCGGATATGCTTATACTAATGTTGCATGTGAATATGCCTACTTACCTACTATATAGTAGGAGAAAACAGTACATGAAAACAGTAGCATGTCTGAAACCTCTGTATTCATAGAACAGTAGGCGAGATATTCCTGGATGGCTTACTGCTTCTGCCCAGATTCTTAAATGTTCATCGATGGATACTTTTATATCCCGGCCTTCCCAGGAAGCTGCGGGAGAGGATACGTCATAATTGAACATGGAAGACAACAGCAATGTGGGTGTTTTCAAATGTATTACAAACCAAAATATGGTTCCTTCAATTGCATTTGTTGAACTACTGTAGAGTAAACTGTTGAACTGTTGGTGTAAAGATGCTAGACAGGGGTGGGGTTCCCAAAGTGAACCAAGTCGCAAATTTCGTCATTACCAATAGATTAAATGGGACTTATGACCATAGTTGGCTAACAATGCTTTCGGGAAACACACCCCAGTAATAGTATAGTTGTGATTTTGCTGTAAAAATAAGTTTTATTATGTATAGCTAACAGGGGAGCTCCAGTAAGCACACGTACTCCTCCAAAGTGGATTTACATAAACTATATACTGTACATCTTAAAGACGCTTAAGAAATATGAAATAGACATCTGAATGAGTGATGTATGAGTGTGAAACAGCACATAGACCTTCATTGTGCAAATCTATGCACATATTCCTATAAAAGTGATATTGATTTAGTATTTGTGAAAGGCTGTTGTGTTTCTGGTTGTCTTTCAGCATCTGTTCTTCAGGTCTATTAGATCATCAGAGGGATTTGACTGAATCAAGATGCTGCTGATCATTGAAGCTATTTTTCTCATTTTAGCTGCTCTAGGACAGGTAAGCTTGTGTTCTAGTATGAATATTACAGACATGAAGAATACTGATGATTGATCATTATGATTCCTGTTGCTGCAGGATCACAGAGCTGCCGAAGGACAGATATTTCCATTGGATATGGCACTGAATTCTGTCGATGACCAATACAGGTACTGGTCATATAATTAGAATATCATCAAAAAGTTGGTTTATTTCACTAATTCCATTTAAAAAGTGAAACTTGTATATGATATTCATTCATTACACACAGACTGATATATTTCAAATGTTTATTTCTTTTAATTTTGATGATTATAACTGACAACTAAAGAAAATCCCAAATTCAGTATCTCAGAAAATTAGAATATTACTTAAGACCAGTACAAAGAAAGGATTATTATAAATCTTGGCCAATTGAAAAGTATGAACATGAAAAGTATGAGCATGTACAGCCCTCAATACTTAGTTGGGGCTCCTTTTGCCTGAATTACTGCAGCAATGCGGCGTGGCATGGAGTCGATCAGTCTGTGGCAGTGCTCAGGTGTTATGAGAGCCCAGGTTGCTCTGATAGTGGCCTCTTCTGCATTGTTGGGTCTGGCATATCGCATCTTCCTCTTCACAATACCCCATAGATTTTCTATGGGGTTAAGGTCAGGTGAGTTTGCTGGTCAATTAAGAACAGGGATACCGTGGTCCTTAAACCAGGTACTGGTAGCTTTGGCACTGTGTGCAGGTGCCAAGTCCTGTTGGAAAATGAAATCTGCATCTCCATAAAGTTGGTCAGCAGCAGGAAGCATGAAGTGCTCTAAAAATTCCTGGTATACGGCTGCATTGACCTTGGACCTCAGAAAACACAGTGGTCCAACACCAACAGATGACATGGCACCCCAAACCATCACTGACTGTGGAAACTTTACACTGGACCTCAAGCAACGTGGATTGTGTGCCTCTCCTCTCTTCCTCCAGACTCTGGGACCCTGATTTCCAAAGGAAATGCAAAATTTACTTTCATCAGAGAACATAACTTTGGACCACTCAGCAGCAGTCCAGTCATTTTTGTCATTAGCACAGGCGAGATGCTTCTGACGCTGTCTGTTGTTCAAGAGTGGCTTGACACAAGGAATGCAACAGCTGAAACCCATGTCTTGCATACGTCTGTGCGTAGTGGTTCTTGAAGCACTGACTCCAGCTGCAGTCCACTCTTTGTGAATCTACCCCACATTTTTGAATGGGTTTTGTTTCACAATCCTCTCCAGGGTGCGGTTATCCCTATTGCTTGTACACTTTTTTTCTACCACATCTTTTCCTTCGCTTCACCTCTCTATTAATGTGCTTGGACACAGAGCTCTGTGAACAGCCAGCCTCTTTTGCAATGACCTTTTGTGTCTTGCCCTCCTTGTGCAAGTGTCAATGGTCGTCTTTTGGACAACTGTCAAGTCAGCAGTCTTCCCCATGATTGTGTAGCCAACAGAACTAGACTGAGAGACCATTTAAAGGCCCTTGCAGGTGTTTTGAGTTAATTAGCTGATTAGAGTGTGGCACCAGCTGTCTTCAATATTGAACCTTTTAACAATATTCAAATTTTCTGATATACTGAATTTGGGATTTTCCTTAGTTGTCAGTTATAATAATCAAAATTAAAAGAAATAGACATTTGAAATATATCAGTCTTTGTGTAATGAATGAATATAATATACAAGTTTCACTTTTTGAATGGAATTGGTGAAATAAATTACATTTTTGATGATATTCTAATTATATGACCAGCACTTGTACACTCACCCAACTTTTAATATTTATCCTAAATTCAACAATGACACTCGTAATGGCAAACAAAACTACAGAAAAATGACATACAAATGGTATTCACTTCACTTTTTGTTAACAGATGCGATACAGATTCTAAAGAAAAAACAAAATAGATGCTTTGATACTTTTCATGGTACAGATGTTAAGTTGAATGGGCATGTTTCTACAGACATTTGTTTTGGCTCATTTACAACCTCCTCCCTCAAGGGCCCGTGACGTGTGCCGGTTTGTTGCTTCGTGTGCTATTTGCGCACAGACTAAGTCGAATAATTCTCCTCCCGCGGGATTTCTTAGACCTCTCCCGATTCCATCTCGTCCATGGTCTCATATCGCCATGGATTTCATTACCAGTCTTCCGGCATAAGCCAATAACATGGTCATCCTTACTATTGTAGACCACACTTCGTTCCGCTCTGTAAACTCCCCTCTGCTAAAGAAACAGCCCAAGTTGTCATCGAGCACGTCTTTCGTCTACATGGTCTTCCCTCGGACATTGTCTCGGACAGAGGCCCTCAATTTGCATCTCAATTCTGGAGGGAATTCTGCCGGCAAAGTGGTGCTTTGGCCAGCTTGTCGTCAGGATTCCATCCTCAGACAAATGGGCAAGCTGAACGCACTAACCAGATTTTGGGTCGTATGCTCCGTACTTTGGCCTTTCGCAACCCCTCGTCCTGGAGCGAGCTGTTACCATCGGTCGAGTATGTCCATAATTCTCTCCCCTCTTCAGCCACAGGGTTATCACCGTTTCAGTCATCTCTTGGCTATCAGCCTCCTCTGTTTCCCTCCCAGGAGACTGAAGCCTCTGTTCCTTTCGTCCAGGCGTTTATCCGTCGTTGCCAACGCATCTGGAGGACAGTGAGATCCGCTTTATGTCGCAACAGAGAGCGCACTCATCGTACTGCCAATCGCCGTCGAATCAAAGCACCCAGATACGTTTGCGGTCAAAAGTGTGGTTGTCCACTCAGGATTTGCCCCTGCAATGCGAATCCCGCAAATTGGCTCCACGTCCACCCTGTCTTCTACGTTTCTTGTATTAAGAACGTTGTTCGCGCTCCCGCCCGACCCACCCGTTGTCCGGTTCTTGTCGAGGGTTCCCCTGTCTACAGGGTTAGGAAATTGCTGGACTTGTGCCGCTGGGGGCGCGGTTACCAGTATCTGGTCGATTGGGAGGGTTACGGTCCCGAGGAGAGGAGCTGGATTTCAGCCCGGGACATCCTGGACCGCTCGCTCATTGATGACTTCCTTCAGTCTCGCCAGTCCTCTTCCTCTGGAGCACAAGGGGGCGCTCCTTGGGGGAGGGGTACTGTCATGAGCCAGGTTTGATTGTTTCTTTGTTTTCTGTTTTAATTCCCCTCCCTGTTCATCTTTGCTGATTCGTTTCAGCTGTTCTTCATTTCTGCCGGCGTTCGCGCTTTTCACGTCCGCACCTGTTCTGTGTTGATTGCTCTGGTTATTTCTCCCTGCTGTCTGTTCATGTCTGTGTCGGGTAATTAGTGTGGCGTTCGTTTGCAGTATCTCTCTGCTACAGAGACTCTATAGCTAACTCTATTTGTGTGTGTGTTATCAGTCCCCCACCAAGCCTTTGTGAACTAGGGCTTCCTTCAGGAAATGAACTGCTGCTGTTTCTTCTGTTCTCCAGCTGCAGCGTGCTGTGTGACGACGCCTGGCAGTCTGTTTATGTGGAATATTGTTTGGGACTCAATAAATTCTGTTAACTAGCTCCTTTTGCCTCTGGGTCTTCTGCTGTCGCATAACAACTTTAAGGTCACTATAACACTTCTATTACTTTAGTGAATTTAAAACTGTTTTATGTTGGTAAACAATGTTTAATTCTGCAATGTATTGGAGATTTTTTGTATTTGTGAAATTCAGCATCTGTGCTTCATTAGGTCTACTAGATCATCTGAGGGATTTGACTGAATCAAGATGCTGCTCATCATTGAAGCTCTTCTTCTCATTTTAGCTGCTCTAGGACAGGTAAGCTTGTGTTCTGGTATGAATATTACAGACATGAATACTGATGATTGATCATTATGATTCCTGTTGCTGCAGGATCACAGAGCTGCTGCAGGAAAGATATATCCATTGAATATGGCACTGAATTCTGTTGATGACCAATATAAGGGATGTAGCGAGAACATGACACATCTGGTCAAGACAAAATATCTAGAGAAGGAAATGTCTGCTTCAGCTGAATTTAACAAGTCTTGGCAAGAAGGTGAAGAGAATGCAACAAAACCAGAGGATAAGTTGCAACAAATTCATTCAGTCGCCATTCATGTGTACACTAACAAAGACTCTAAAGTATACAGTAATTTCACTAGTGCCACTCATACTGACAAACAAAAATACAAAGAGGGGACATTCAAATGGTATTCACTTCACTTTCTGTTAACAGAAGCGATCCAGATTCTGAAGAAAACACAAAATAGATGCTATGTAACTTATCGTGGTACAAATGTTAAATTTGACGTTCAGAACAAAGAGGTTCGTTTGAGTTCATTTTCATCCTCCTCTCTTGATCGTAAGGTAATACAGGGTTTTGGAAATAAATCTTGTTTTAAAATCTACACCTGTGAAGGTGCTAATTTGACAAAATATTCAAAGTATCCTGATGAGAAAGAAGTCCTAATTCCTCCATATGAGACGTTTAAAGTCACTGCTGTCAGGAACAGAACAGATCAGCCTGATCTCTGGTGTGAGACAGTGTTTGTGTTGAACAGCACTGGAAAAACAAGTGACCTGAACTGTGCATTGTTTAACAGGGGAAACCATGCTGCTTTCTTTAATGTTTTGCTAATTTTGCACATTTTATTTTGTGTTCACCTGATAGTCAGTTAACTTGTAGATTTTACGTTTCTCATTGTTACTGAACATTGTATTTCTAGTCATGCTTAATTAAAACTGATATTCCAGGAACACAATGGGGGAAAAGATAAGCTTTTCTAAACTTAAAATTATTAGAATCTTTTTGGTTCTCATTTTGTGTAAATGTACTTTGGATTAAAAAAATTTAAATTTACACATGCTCATCGTTGCTTCATGAACATGTATGTTTTAATTGAATGTTTAAAACGCCATCTAATCTAATAATAATTAAAAAAATAAGACAAACTAAATTATTGTGTCAATAAAAGCAAATTATTTATGTTACTAGTAAAAACAAAATTACAAAGACAGCAAAAACAATGCAGGTAAATGAACACACACAACTCAGAAGTCACAGACAGACAGATAAGAATGCTGAAAAAGTCATGTAATAATTTATGAATTTTCACATCCATCTTCACATCCGGCTAATGCTACACTGTTGGAGAGGTTTATAAAGAATGAAGTTGTGTTTATGAATTATACAGACTGCAAGTGTTTAAAAATGAAAATAGCGACGGCTCTTGTCTCCGTGAATACAGTAAGAAACGATGGTAACTTTAACCACATTTAACATTACATTAGCAACATGCTAACGAAACATTTAGAAAGACAATTTACAAATATCACTAAAAATATCATGTTATCAATGATCATGTCAGTTATTATTGCTCCATCTGCCATTTTTTCGCTATTGCTTGCTTACCTAGTCTGATGATTCAGCTGTGCGCAGATCCAGACGCTAATACTGGCTGCCCTTGTATAATGCCTCGATCATGGGCTGTCATATGCAAATATTGGGGGCGTACATATTAATGATCCCGACTGTTACGTAACAGTCGGTGTTATGTTGAGATTCGCCTGTTCTTCGGAGGTCTTTTAAACAAATGAGATTTATATAAGAAGGAGGAAACAATGGTGTTTGAAACTCACTGTATGTCATTTCCATGTACTGAACTCTTGTTATTCAACTATGCCGAGGTAAATTCAATTTTCAATTCGATGGCACCTTTAAGCAGGTAGTTTGGTGATGCACTTGCAACTGTCTCTGGCTATGTTCGAAACTGCATACTTCCCTAAATAGTATGTCAGAATCCTCAGTTTTCATAAAAGAGTAGGCAAAAAATATCTGGGTGGTGTACTAATTATAACAAAATTCAGACATGCGTATATTAATGTTGCATCCGAATATGCCTACTTACCTACTATATAGTAGGAGAAAACAGTACATGAAAACAGTAGTATGTCTGAAACCTCAGTATTCATCGAACAGTAGGCGAGATATTCGCGAATGACCTACTGCCTCCGCCCAGATTCTGAAGTGTTCATCGATGGATACTTTTATATCCCGGCCTTCCCAGGAAGCCGCGGGTGAGGATACGTCATAATTGAACATGGAGGACAACAGCAATGTGGGTGTTTTCAAATGTTTTAAAAACTAAAACATGGTTCCTTGTGTTAAATTACATTTGATGAACTACTGTAGAGTAAACTGTTGAATTGTTGGTGTAAAGATGCTAGACAGTATAGTATAGTTGTGATTTTGCTGTTTTATTATGTATAGCTAACAGGGGAGCTCCAGTAGGCACACATACTTCTCCAAAGTGGATTTACATAAACCACACTGTACGTCTTAAAGACATTTACTAAATGTCTGTTTAACATCTGACAGGAAAATCTTTGATAAGTATTGCAGATAAGCACATCACAACATGAAATAGACATCTGAGTGAGTGATGTATGTGTGTTATTATGTAGTAGAATTCTTCGTTAATTAACTCGAGCTCGAGCCAAACTTCAGGTTCTAGCCTCCTCCGTGGACAGCAAGCAAAGCTTGTTTTACTATTAACTGTCAAGGCTGAATGGGGAACCGAACTCATGAAATGTAGTTCTGTTATGACAACTCTTGGGAGGTTGGTATGGTAATAGAGATTGGCATGGTAATGGATAAGGCAATATATCTGCTACCCTGTGTGGAACAGTTTGAGGTGTCTTGGCAAAAGGGGAGATTGAAACTTTGTGTATCAGTTCGAAGTGCCTTAACAGGTAGAGCTAGACAGCGGTCCTGATGTGTGAGCAAGATCCATATAGATCCGCTCTGATGGTCAACAAAAAACTCCCTGAAACTTCCTAGCTCTTCCATCCAGATAGCAGAATTGTCTGTTTTTTACTGTTATAAATATTGACGCATAATATACATTGATTATTACGTTGACACTTACATTACATACATATAATAGCCTTTTTTCCTGGGGAGTGGCAGAAACACAGCATTAATCAGTTTTTGTTTTTAATTTTGGAGGGACTGCTCCCATAACGTAAGATACATTTACAGCAACTACTGTATTTGCAGTAATTTTTTCGGTAAATATTAACACAACATTGAATAAAATTGATTACTATGTTGACTACACTTACAGTAGTGATTGAGATGGAGAGTGATAGAGAGACGGCATTAACAGTGTGGTCTGTTAAAATGTACAGGTAACTGGAGAGATGGTTACTGAGTGAATTAACAATGTTCATAAATACGATCCATAATATTAGCATTTCTGTTAACTGGATTTATTTCAGCATGGCTAATGTACCCCTTCATCATGACCTTCCCTAAACATAGGCTAAACCATTCATCAGAACATACGTGTACGTACGTGTGTGTGCGTATATATTTACAGCATGTACTGTATATATTTTTCTCGTGCTTCTATGGTCATGATTACTAACATCCTAATGTAGTGTTATGTTAAGATACATTTACAAACATGCACAACAAGTGAATATCAATGAATGAAGCTGCTCAGTTCAAGTCAAGAAAGAAGTTTGGTCAACAGTAGGCTTGGGTATCGAGTATCGATTATTTATTGGAACCGGGACTAGCTTTGCGATTTTCCCGGAATCGTTCAAAAGTTTAAATATCGATTCCTAGTTTCGACTCACAGTCCGCCGACTGGAAGAAGAAACCGCCGAACACCAACGAAGAAGCATCCACTGGAAGTGTTGGCATAACCGAGCGAGTCGAACATGGATAGCGTGCGTCGGCGGTCCAAAGTGTGGCTTCACTTTTCTAAACAGAACAAAATCTTCGGCAAAATGCAACATTTGCGGCAAGATTGTTTTGTGCATAGGAGGGTGCACATCGAGCACCTAAAAGTTCATGGAGTAGAAATAAATGTGTGCCCTCACTGCCCTGTCTTTGACGTGCTGCGCCGACCGTCCTCCACTCCCTTCCTCTTCATAGTAAAGTTCATAAAAAGTAAAAAGTTCATAGAATTAAAATTGATGGAGAAGGTCAGACTATTTCCTTCAGAAAGACCGTTGGGTAGCTAGCTCATTTAAAATATCCTAAACTTTTTTTGACCCTGCCTCTTAAAAGAATCGGAACAGTGAAAAACAGTGAAAAATATAGTCAACAGTGAAAAATATACAAGGCAATCATTTGCATTCTACAAAACATTTAATTATATATTACATCCAGGGAGAGGGTAGGTAAGTTTTCCTTGAATGTTCTGTCTTCAAAGAAACTCTTCCTACAGGGAGAGAAAGATGTCAGAAAGGGAATATAAGGGTTCACAATAGCCATTACATTGTTCCAGCGCAGCTGTAGGATTATCTGGAGACCTGGTGGTGAATCAAGAATCAGTCAAATGCTTATACATACAGTGATAACAAAAGCATTCAAACTCCACACTATAGTAATGCTATAGTTACTTGAATTTTTGGGTGAGAGCATTCCACTGCCAGAAGCAGACTGTGGCCCTGTTTGCGTTTTGGTCGATCGGATCACAAGTGGATGGCACTACATACAGGTGTAAACAGAGTCTAAAATGGTTTGAGTTTGTCCACTTTCGACCACTTCCAGTAGTCGAAAATGCATTCGACCGGACTGCTTCCGTAGTGTAAACGCTCATGTGGTCGACTATGTTTGAACAGCCACTAAAGACCATCTACTCTCCATCTACTGACCTAATGTGTAAACATTATGGGAAGCGCTCGAGCCAGACAGGATTTAAACTTTGCTGGCTGAAGACCCAAGTTTGGTTTGAAGATGAAAAACGTACCAAGCACAATGTTCTCTCACCATTACTGATTTCTAACACACACACACACACACACACACAGCGTTCGGCTGGTCTCACGGCTGTCAGAGCAGAAATGAACACTGATGCTCTCTGTATGTTTTCCCGTCATCTCTGGGTGTGTTCATATGTAAACTGCTCAAGCTTATTTTGTCCATTAGATTGAAAGATCTGTAAAAATATTTACCCACCCCCTCGAAGAAATCAGGACAGAAGTGGTGTAAAGAGGACAAAAGAGATGGATTAAAACACCAGGTGTAAACGGAGTCTCCCTCATCCACTTGTGATGCGATCGATCAAAATGCATCTTAACTCCAGGTGAAAACAGGGCATGTGTCAGAGCCAGAGGAGACCGGGTCTGGAGTCGAGTCAAGCCTGCTGCTGCTGGACAGAACTGGGAGTTGTGAAGAAAAAGGAAACAGTGTTAAGGTTAATACATTGAAGGACAGATTAAATACACATTTCCAAAACATTTTCAGGAGGTTGACATTAAGAAGTGAGAGCACACTACAGTTCGGTCCATAACTATATGGACATGTGTCATGATTTCTGTTATTTTGGCTCTGTACTCCAATACAGATGAAATTAAATTGTATATATATATATATATATATACACACACACACACATACTGTCAGACACAGACGAGGACACAGATGAGGTAAGTGCAACAGTGTTTATTGACAGAGGTTTCAGACACAGGTGATGACACAGGTAGAGAATCTTGACACGTAGAACAGACAATAGGTATAACAATGATGACTTTCCTTGGCAGATGACGATGAAGACACAGATGATGACGGGGAACTCAGGACTGGAGATGAAGACAACAGGTAGGTACAAAGTTCAGGTAAGACGAGGTCGAGTGACGTGTAGGGATCGGTGCAAGACCAGACAATGCGTGAACGGGACTGGTGTGCTTATATGTGGCTCTGGTGATGATGCACAGGTGTTCAGTATTCCGGTGATTGTGAACGAGTGGGCGTGGCGTAAGTGTCCGTGTCTGAAGGTGCCGGTTGTGTAGCCGTGACAGTACCCCCTCCTCCACGGGCGGCTCCTGACGGCTGGGAACGACGGCGGCGACGGGGTCTACCACGGCTTCGAGGAGCGGGACAGTCGGGATGTTCCTGGTGGAAATCGGTGAGTAGACTGGGGTCAAGGATATCCTGGCGGTTGACCCAGCATCGCTCCTCTGGGCCGTAGTTCTCCCAGTCCACTAGGTACTCCAGTTGGGACCCACGTCGCCGCGAGTCAAGGATAGCTCTCACCCGGTAGATGTTGGTGTCTTCATCGATGGCAGGAGGAGGAGGTACGGCATCATCACCAGGCTCTGTGGAAGGAGGAGACAAAGGGTCAGTGAAGGGTTTGAGAAGTGAAACATGGAAGGATGGTGAGATGCGGTACTGTGCTGGGAGTTGGAGACGGTAGGTCACTTCATTCAGCTGCCTCTCGATGGTGAATGGTCCGATGTACCGGGGACTCAGCTTACGGCAAGGCAGCCGGAGGCGGATGTCCCGAGTGGAGAGCCAAACTTGTTGTCCTGGTTGATATTGAGGAGTGGGTCGTCGGCGGGCGTCAGCTTGCTCCTTGTGCCTCCGGACTGCCTGCTGGAGGTGCACGTGAGCTGAGTCCCAGACCCTCTCGCTCTGTCGGAACCAGTGATCTACCGCTGGGATCTCCGAGGGCTCACCCGACCATGGAAACAAGGGAGGTTGGTATCCTAACACACACTGGAACGGGGTGAGCCCTGTGGTGGACTGCTGGAGGGAATTCTGGGCGTATTCGGCCCAGGGCAGATACTGGCTCCAACAGTCCTGGTTACGGTGACAGTAGACCCTCAGGAACCTCCCGATTTCCTGGATTTTCCGCTCAGTCTGGCCGTTGGTCTGAGGGTGGTATCCTGACGAGAGGCTGACGGATACCCCTAGGAGGCGGAAGAATGCGGTCCAGACCCGGGAGATGAACTGTGGTCCGCGGTCAGAAACGATGTCTTCAGGTAAACCGAAGTGGCGGAAGACGTTGTGAAAGAGTGCCTCTGCCGTTTCGAAGGCCGTTGGTAGTCCTTTGAGAGGAATGAGCTTACAGGATTTCGAGAATCTATCCACCACAACGAGTATACAGGTGAGTCCTTGAGAGGAAGGAAGATCTGTCATAAAGTCTATTCCAATGTGGGTCCAGGGTCGTTCTGGGATGGGCAGAGGCACAAGCTTTCCTTCAGGCAATCTCCTAGGGGTATCCGCGATGGCACAGACTGAGCAGCCCCTGATGTACTGGGAGATGTCCTGAGGCATGGATGGCCACCAATAACGTTGTTGAAGGAGCGAGAGGGTCCTTCTCCTGCCTGGGTGTCCAGAGCCCGGAGATGAGTGAGCTAAGTCCAAGAGGGTGATCCGGTGATGAGGTGGAACGTACAATCTACCCTCTGGACCTCCCGGCGGAGCAGGTTGGAGAAGGTTCTCTTGTTGGATCTGTTGGTTGATGGTCCATTGGATAGGGCTTACGATCATGGCTGGAGGGAGGATAGGTTCTGGAGTTTCAGGATCGGGATCTGCTTGATGAAGACGAGATAGAGCATCAGCACGGTTGTTCTGATTTCCTGGACGGTAGGTGACTTTGAAGTTGAATCTGGTGAAGAATAAGGCCCATCGGGCTTGGCGATGGTTGAGTCTTTTTGCGTCTCGTAGATATTCAAGGTTGCGGTGGTCAGTGATGACTTCAAACGGTTCCTTTGCTCCCTCCAGCCAATGTCGCCACTCCTCCAATGCGAGCTTGATCGCCAGGAGCTCACGATTGCCAATGTCGTAATTCTGCTCCGCCGGGGATAGCTTCTTGGAATAGAAGGCGCATGGATGGAGTCGTGGAGGATCCCCCTGCCGCTGGGACAGTACCGCTCCGACCCCGGTGGAAGAGGCATCTACCTCGACGATGAACTGACGGTTTGGATCGGGATGGACCAGGATCGGAGCGGACTTGAAGGCGAGTTTCAACTGATGGAAGGCGTTCGTGGCCGTGGGGTTCCAGGACAGAGACTTGGGCCGGTTACGGAGAAGAGAGGTGAGTGGTGAACTGAGCATGCTGTAGTTGTTAATGAAACGGCGGTAGAAATTAGCAAAGCCCAGGAACCTCTGAAGCTCCTTGATGGTGTTGGGTTGCTTCCAGTGAGTGATGGCTTCCACCTTCCCCTGGTCCATCTTCACACCATTGGAATCGATGACATAACCCAGGAACTGGACTGAGGAGGTGTGGAATTCGCATTTTTCCAGTTTAAGGTAGAGTTGGTGTTCACGGAGCTTCTGGAGGACGAGTTTGACATGGTTCACATGGTCTTCATAACGATGAGAATAGATGAGAATGTCATCGATATATACAATGACGAACTTGTTCAGGTAATCTCGGAAAACTTCATTCATATAATTCTGGAACACAGACGGACTATTGGACAATCCATACGGCATCACCTGATATTCGTAGTGCCCGGACGGGGTGATGAACGCTGTCTTCCACTCGTCCCCCTTCCGTATGCGAATCAGGTTGTAGGCACTCCTCAAGTCCAGTTTTGAGAAAATGGTGGCTCCACGTAATTGTTCCAGGGCAGCAGGGACCAGAGGAAGGGGATAGCTGAACTTAACGGTCTGTGAATTGAGATGGCGATAGTCAATACACGGCCGCAAGCCTCCGTCCTTCTTGGCCACGAAGAAGAAACTCGACGCGGCAGGGGAAGTCGATGGTCGTATGAACTCCTGCTGAAGAGCTTCTTGGACGTACTCCTCCATGGCCTTCTGCTCCGGGATGGACAATGGGTATACTCTTCCCTTTGGTAATGTAGCCCCAGGCAGGAGGTCGATGGCGCAGTCCCATGGCCGATGAGGTGGAAGTTGGGTTGCCAACCGCTTACTGAAGACATCCTGGAACGCCCGATAAGCTGGAGGAATGGTTACTTGGACTTGGGTTTCTGGACTTTCGACTGAGGTAGATTGGATCGGCAGTGGTGGTTTTCTGGATGAAGAAGATGATTGAAGAACTCTTACTGGTAAGGTAATGCAGTTTTCATGGCAGTTCTTACCCCACTTGAGGATTTCACCATTTGACCAATGGATGTACGGTTGGTGTTGGTTTAACCATGGGCGTCCCAGGATAATGTCAGCGGTTGACTCCTCCAGCACCATAAATGTGATGTCCTCCACATGCAAGTGACCGACGCGAAGGATGAGTGTGGGGGAGAAGTAACGGACATGACCTCGGCCCAGCGGTTTTCCCTGTATGGTAGTAATTTTCAGGTCGACGGGGCTACGTTGGCGTTTGGCATTCAGTTGATTGAGGGTTTGTTGGCTGATGAAGTTCCCCGCCGACCCGGAGTCAATGAGGGCTTGTACTGAAACAGAAGATTGACAATGTCTTAGGTTCACCCAGGTCTTAGTTAAACGTGCTGTTTGAGGTGGTAATTGAATGGTACTCACCGCTGGACGAGGAGGCCGAACTGGACAGGTGGGTAGTTGATGTCCATCTCCCCCACAATACAGGCACAACCGTAAGTTGATGCGGCGTTGTCGTTCTGTGGTGGTGAGATGGTAAGTGTCAACTTGCATGGGTTCAGGTGCTGGAGGCGCGGCAGATGGTGAGACAGGCGGAGGATTTACAGCGGGAGCGGTGTGACTGCAAGCAGCAAGACGTTGGGAGACCCGGATAGTTTTTTGGATCAAACTCTCTAATCCCAGGGAATCT
Source organism: Megalobrama amblycephala (assembly GCF_018812025.1). Lineage (NCBI taxonomy): Eukaryota > Metazoa > Chordata > Actinopteri > Cypriniformes > Xenocyprididae > Megalobrama > Megalobrama amblycephala. The sequence goes on along the minus strand of NC_063044.1, from coordinate 5,324,095 downwards.
TCATATACTACGATCAGTTGTTGAACTTCTTCGCGCAATCCATGGCGAAAAGCTGTGAGGAGAGCGGTTTCATTCCAGCCGCTGATATAGGCGAGGGTGCGGAAGCGCACAGCATATGAACTTACGGTCTCGTTCCCTTCTTGACGAATGTTGAATAACTGATCGTGAATGGATAAGTCAGCTGTCTGCTGGCCGAAGACTTCCTTTAACTGGGAACAGAATGAGGACACGGAACCAAGGATCGCAGAATTTGCTTCCCATAATGATTGGGCCCATTGTAGGGCTTTACCTGATAGTAGATTGATGATGAATGCCACCCGGCTTCTTTCGGTGGCGAATAGATGGTTATTGGCTTCCATGTAAAGGGAGCATTGTAGTAGGAACCCGCTGCAATCCTCCGCCGCGCCGCTGTATGTCGCTGGTTTGGCCATGGGACTCGCAGGGGCAGCTGAAGAAGTGAGCGGTGGAGTAGGTGTTGATGATGACGGTGCGGTGGTTGTGGTATTTTGAAGGAGTGAGGACCGTACAGCGTTGACCAGTGCCAGGAAGGGATCCGTGGTGCGGTCCCCGCCTGTGCCTGAAGAGCTCTGCATCAGGTCTGGTCTTCTGTCAGACACAGACGAGGACACAGATGAGGTAAGTGCAACAGTGTTTATTGACAGAGGTTTCAGACACAGGTGATGACACAGGTAGAGAATCTTGACACGTAGAACAGACAATAGGTATGACAATGATGACTTTCCTTGGCAGATGACGATGAAGACACAGATGATGACGGGGAACTCAGGACTGGAGATGAAGACAACAGGTAGGTACAAAGTTCAGGTAAGACGAGGTCGAGTGACGTGTAGGGATCGGTGCAAGACCAGACAATGCGTGAACGGGACTGGTGTGCTTATATGTGGCTCTGGTGATGATGCACAGGTGTTCAGTATTCCGGTGATTGTGAACGAGTGGGCGTGGCGTAAGTGTCCGTGTCTGAAGGTGCCGGTTGTGTAGCCGTGACACATACATACCAACCACTATTGTTATTTAAATTTTCATTCTTCCACACAATAACATTATGGAAGAAGCAGGGTGATTATTTTGCTTATCCAAGAAATTATGCAAATAAGGGAAAAGATTATTTAATATTTTTATGCTGTCATAAGGGTTTAAATTTAATGATGATTTAGCATTGAGGTCATAGTTTGTGGGGGGTGTTTTTGCACTTGTTCCTTAATATTCAGATGTGTTTAATATTCACAATATCTGGCCACCTCATGTATGTTAATAAGAAACCCATCTGAACACAATGTAGTGCAACATCACCTTTAACTATGACCTCAGTATTGAATTTACACATTTCTGGTGGATTATAAACTTCATTAAAGTAGAAATCATGGCAGAGCTGTTGTATTGAATTAGATTAGATTGTAAAAGTGTTCATATAGTTAGTGGCCAATGTATGCATCCTCCTTACTGTGTTATTCTCTGGTACTTTAATTAACTGGCAACTAAGTGTTGATAACTTAACAAATCTAATAACTGAAGATAAACGTTGTTTGACAACGAACTTGTAAATGTAAGGGTAAATGTAGCCCAACTGACGTCAAGTTATGGCAGCTAAAATTAGTGAAGTGTAGGTCACTTAAGATAGCTGCAATTAGTCTAACTAACGTTATTATCTTCCAATAAACGTTAACTAAATCTGGTTACATAAAACACAACTATTGTCTAGATTCATGAGGTCAGGTAATGCGTTCAAATGTCAAAAATGCAGTAATTTCATCAACTTACCAGTGAGCAAAAAATGAAAATGAATGGGGTTCAGCGCTGGAACTATCGGCTGCTCCACGACGACACGCGTTACTTCCGCATTCCAAAGTTCCTATGGAGGTGTATGGGAGTGTCGCAAGTCTGTTTTTCAACGGTTCTGGTAATCACCCGCACTTGCAATTCATTCACTCATCACCACAGCACTACTTGAGCACAGCACTCACCTCAGTATGTTGTGAGTTCTCGTTTGCTTAAGGACTCTCTTTATGCTTACCACTAGGACCCTTATTATACTCACTACTTCCACTCCAGCGTCTTCCTCGTATCCTCCTGTGGCTTCGTCTGTGTGTTTGTCTCCCAGTTACCGTCATCCCTCCATAACACACTGCAGTGAGCACCTTCCATGATCATCATTCCTGCAAAGCACAAAGGACAGTGTCAATATTCATCTTACCATTCACCAAAGTCAATAGCCTATCTGCCGTTCACTTTCCTGCATCGATCCAATAAATACCACCCTATTGTAGGCTATTCCTGTTGTCTCCGACTCCTCTTTCCGTAACACAACTATATTTTCATATATTATTCACAAGGCAAATATTGGCACAAACTGCAGTGCAAACAAAGTTTGCACATTTGTTTGACTAAACTCTCTGCTTGTCCACAAATCACATTGAAAAACAAACAAGTGAGTTGTTGCACTCTGCTGAAGATCAACAGTATATAGTCCCAGCCAGGAAATATTGAAATATTATGAATAAAAAATTATTTTTTTAAAATATAATGAATGGAAAAATATATTTTCTCATGTCATGTGGCATAACAACTGAGTGGAATGTCTTGTCGCTAATGGTGTTATGAAACGTGATCTCTTGTATCTAGGTCTATAGCTGTAAAACGAGTCACATGACTTAGAGGAACACAGGAAAAAGAGAGACGGGAGGTCTGCAATGGGGTTTCTTTATAGACATTTACAAACAGATGATAAAATAATCTCTAATTCAGTGCTATAACCAATTGGAATTAATACATTTAATCCATATATAATATTATAAAAGACTTTTGGATGCTATCCCATCTCTCATCATTATGCTGACAAAAAGGGGAATTTCTCTTGCAATCTGTGATGCTTCCTGTTTTGTGAAAACATACTCAACCTAAACAGCAGCTCTAATTCACTTTGAGAGAAAGCTGAAATAAGTAAGTTTAATTCTGTTGTCTGAATTTTTTATATGTGCAAGTTTAATTTATATGATTCATGCATGATTAATTGACTTGATCAGTTGAGATACTACATTTTAAAAGCAAAATGATTTTGATCTATTCTTTTGTTCTTAAATACACCAAATTTGATACAATATTTGCGTTGCAATTTCGAGCAGTTCCTAATGAAACAACTAAAGTGATGAAATTAACTGTTATATAATTCACCTACCAACTGATCATTTCCTGTGTTTCTTATGGCAGCTTTCACTATCACTTTTGTACCATCATGACTCTTAACTTATAAGACAACGTGAAGAGGAACTTTCAAATTTAGCTAAAATAATGTTACGGAAGGATTTCATTAGTGAGAATATAATAATAATAATAATAATAATAATAATAATATAATAATACTCTTTTAGGGAAATTCCAAACATCCAGTAGCTCACACTTAACAATTACAAACAAATATCACAAACAAAACACCCAACCAATAGTAAAATTAATCACCACAACAGCTAAAATTAAATAGTACATATAACATATAAAATAAAGTACATATAAAAATAAAGAACATTTAAAAGGCACATAGTCCTAAACATAAATGAACTCAGATTAAATAAAAACTAACAAATTGCACATAATCCCTTTAAATTCATCAATACAAATGAACATAAATAACTGATTATAAATAATAATACAATAAGTATCCAAACAGACCAGCACATTGCCACAACACATCCAGCATTATAGCTGCAATGATAAGAAAAGGGGTGGAAAATATCAAAAACTATTAATATCAGGATCATATAAATTTATCATAATAAAACAAGTGAAGAATGGTGTTCCTCTAGTCTGGAATTATTCAAAGTCTGTATGATATTAAATATTATTAGGAAGAGTAATTTATCAAGAAGACTTTTAGGAAGAGATCATCTGTGTATAGGAACATAATTTTCAAAATGTTTATGATAAAAATGACTGCAGTCACGCATTGGTTTTATCAGTATTGATTTACATATCAGCCTTCATAGTTTTTTTACCGTCATGGACCACCAACTCTGATAATAATAATAATAATAATAATAATTTTATTTTACTTATTAAAGGGACACTATGTAACTTTGTGCCCTCTGTTGGTTTAAAAAAAAACAAAACAAAAAAAAACTGCATGCATTTTGTGGAAGAACATTGTTTTGGTTGTTCTTCGGCTCTGCGTGACTGTGCGGATGAATATGGTTATTCTACCACTCATAAAACATTAATTACTAGGCTTAAGAGACATAACCAGATTAAATGGGAAGGATCTCAAGCTGAGCTGAAGACGTTACTGTAGCTTTACCATTAATAGACACAGTACTTCCTGAAAATAAATTCCAGCACAGTGCTAGAACAATGCTTTACAATGACCCTGTTTACACCTGGTATTAATATGCGTTTTGGTGGATCGGATCACAAGTAGACATGGGACACACATTTACTCCTGGTGTTTTAATCCATCTGTTTTGTCCACTTTCAGCCACTTCTGTCCTGATTTCTTCAAGGGGAGGGTCTATGGGCAGGTAAATGCATGTTTTTTTTCTGATCTTTCAATCTAATGGATGAAATAAGCTTGCACAATTTCATCCATTAGATTGAAAGATCAGAAAAAACCAAGCAAAGAATTCAAGCTCAAAACGTTTTATACCCTGTAAACACATGTATTAGTGTTGTCCACATGTGATCTGATCGACCAAAATGCATCTTATTACCAGGTGTAAAGAAGGCCAATGAAATGTTAGAGTTACATATGGTAATTTATTGTAATCTGTTTAATAAAATACCTTACTCACCTGTTGAGTAATAAAACAAACACCATCATCTCTGCATCGCTTTTACAACACTTCAAATCCTTCAGTTCTCACCATCTCCAAAGAGCCAAGCTAATGTTGATTCTGGTTTTATTACAACCTCTATCGTGTTCTCTTTTTGACAGCAGACTCTCTTCTGTTTGCTGTTTGTTTAAAACGAGTGATTCCCCAAAGGTTGGAGATTCAGCTGCTCCATGTCAATCACTCGTTGTGACAACAAACCTCTGCCCCTCTCACACCAGACATGCATCAAAGTAGGTTCAGCAACTTTTCTCTGTTTATGGATATGATGAGAAACACATGGGCAAGTGACACAAGTTTTTCCATTATGTACACAATTTTTTTCTCTTTTTGGAAATTTTATGACAGTCTTTAGAAAAGGCTTTTATACTGTAATACTGAGGAAATATTTTCAACTCTAATATTTCTATAATCATTTGTTCAAACTTTGAACAAAGTTTGAACAAATGATGTCTTTTCATCAGGAAATTTATGAACTGAAGCTATTGAGACGTTCCCTGACTGAAACATGAAAAATGGGAAACAAATCATGTGAGTTGTGTTTTAAATAAATATACAGAGTTTTAAATCTTTATAACATTAAATATTTCCCTGTGAATCAGTGATTGGAGTGTCTGTGTTACACTTTATAAATTATTTTTAGCACAAGAGGACCAGCAGTGCTTGTTAAATGGCAATGAAGGCGATGATGGTAAGCATATGAACATATCTGTGTATTCAGATATTATTATGCATTACATTTCTTTGCAAAATGAATTATATCATATAAACAATATAAGCAAAATGTTACTGACTGCTGCACCTTTAAAATATATTTCAATTTCTTTCAATTAACATTTTCACTCTTTCAGAAATTCTGCCTGTTTTTGAGGAACTTAAGCTTGTGTTAATTGGAAGTCAAGGTGTTGGAAAAAACTCCATTGGTAATGCCATCCTTAGGAAAAAAGTCTTCACATTCTGGAGGGGTCGTAAACATGCCGACATTAAAGAGACTCGTACAGTATCACAAAGACGGATCCATTTAACTCGCACCCCAGGCTGGAAAGAAGACTGGAATAATCCAGAGAAAACCAAAAATGACATTTTTCACTGTGTGAAGTCCTTATTTATCACCAAACCTCACGCAGTGCTCTTGACTCTTAAAGTGAACTCGAAATTGTCAGAGTTGACCATCAGCACACTAGAGAATCTTCTTACTGCTCAGCTGTGGGATCATACTATAGTGCTCTTCACACATAGAAAAAAACTGGACTGTACCATTGAGGATTATATCATACACCAGCATCTTCAACCTTTAATTGACAAATGTGGACAAAGATATTTTGTGATCCAAAAAAACTACAGCCAGATTACTGACACAATTGAAGAGCTCATTGCTAAGAAGAATGTACCCGGTTGTTTTAAACCTCATGATCAGATAAAGGATGATAATATAATATTGTCAGACTTAAAAGTCCTTGTCACGAGAATTAAATCTAAAATCAGTTCTATATTAACATACAAGGACAATTTTAAAAATTCACGAAATAAACGCTCAAATAAAGCGCTACTTGATTCAAAGGATAAAGAGATCGAGAGACTGAATACCATTGTTGAAGAAAAAGAGAGGGAGATAAGGAGGCTACAATCAAGAACTCAAGATAGACCTGAACTATCTGCCCTACGCAGAAGAATTGCTGAACTGGAAGGTGAACTAAAGGAAATGAAACACGAGAATGTAACACTGAAGAAGGAGAATGAAGAATTGAAAAAAGAGTTACAAATACATCAACATGCAGGCTATCGTAATAAACTCTGTCAAGATGTCAAACGGAAATCCATGACAAGGAACACACAAACGCAGTTACATATGCAGTTGCATGATCTTTCTTCAAAAGGTATGAAGATAGTACAAATGTAAATGTTCAAAATACATTCATTGATAAGTGCTGTGATCAATAAGTGTGAATCATTGATCATTTTTTTATAGTATAATAATATTTGTACACAATTATTAGTAAATGAAATGCAGTGAACTACTATATCATTTCATCTCATCTGATCACATTCCCACAGGCTCAGCTCTAAACAACTGGAGTGAGACTCTTCTTAAGATCTTGGAAATGCTGAAGGATTATGAAGTGAAGAAATTGAAATTCTTCTTAAATAACGATGAAGAATTCACAATATCCATTGACTCAATAGTGGACAGCGTTGATCTAGCAAATGCAATTAAAAATCAGTGGGATAAACAACGGGCAGTACTGAAATTACAACACTTCATCAAGAAAATCCCTCGAAATGATGATAAAATGATACAGCTGTTTACACCTTTCTTGAAGGAAATTGGTAAAACATGGTGATCATCAGCTATTCTGCAGTCATCATTTCTTTCTTAAAGAGGACTGCTTCATTTTAATGAGATATTTCTTCTCCATATCAGGGAAGTCTCACACGTCTTTATTGAAATTAGGCACTGGAATATTTTTATCTTCAAGAACCCAGAGAACCATGAAACATGTCTAATGATTAGTTCCTACCCAGGGAACAGGGAACGTTCTTAGAACATTCTGACAAGGTTCTCTCAAAGTTATGAACATTCTTCTAATAACGTTAATAGAATGTTTGTTCAAAGTTGTCTTGTCTTTAATTATGTTCTCAAAATGCTAGAACACAAATAACATTTTATTTAAACATTGTTCATGGAATGTTTTTTCTTAAAGAATTTAGTTGGATGTTCATCTGCCATTTTTTAAGATGTTATTTCAGCATGTTCAGTGAACATTCAAAAATAATATTACAATGTTTGCAAAAAATTCTGTTAACATTTGTTTTTGAAAACAAAAACAAATTTGAAAACATTCTTTTTCACAAACAACCACGTGACTGCTTCGTATTCTGATTCAAATAACATGAACCCTTGCGCAGGTATCAAGTGTCATTCGCTTTTTTTTTTTATAAGAATAAATCAATACGAATAAATATTTACATGTGTAGTTTTGTGCATGTTCAGTTATTTATTCCCAGTTCTTCAGTAGGCTACTTCAACTGACCATTCTATGATAATGTTTGCTTACTTTGGTAATGCCCAAGCTATTTTTCCTCCAAAATTTATTCACAGCCTCATTTACTCAAATTGTGTAAGTAAAATGACACATGAAAGACTATTTTTTATAAAGACTAATTATTTTTCATTGTTATACGCATTTCACAACACAAACTGATTTATTACATTACAGTCAAAAATGACTGGGTCTTCTGGGACGCATAGGCAGTTTTTTCCACCTTTTGACCACGAGATGTCGTTATAGTGTGCACCGTTTTGAAAAGCTTCGAGTAATGAACCTTTTTATGATACAGTTGAGGGAAAGCCATGGTGCTTCACAAAGCTTCATTTCGCCATCATAGTCTCTTGTGCAGGTTCTAATATAGTTACTGATCAGAAACATTTTTTTTTTTTTTTTTTGAAATTCACTTTTTGATATGGGTGTGTGCAACACTGAAGCACAAAGAAATCCTTTCTTAACTGACATGACAAAACAAAGGACTCATAAAAATGTCTCTTTTTTAACGAATGTCAGTGAAATGGAGTGTTTCCAAGTTGAATTTGGTCAAGCTTAATACTATGAGCTGTTTTCTAGGAATTTTATATAAGGTTTTGGAACATCCAAGGGTTTAGAACAGTTTAGAACCCCTTTCTTCTTCTTCTTCTTCTTCTTCTTCTTCTTCTAGTCATATACATTAAATAAGAATGGAAATGAAAAAGGCAATTACAAAACAGCCGCAACTGCCCTTGTACAGTTTGGTTGCAGCAACACCTGGTCAAAATGTCTGCTGAAATGCATAATACCCAATATTCAATATTTATCCTTCTATATACATTTTCATAAAGGTCAGCTTTCTACAATTTTGAAAGCTGACCTCTAATTCACATCCTGTTTTTTTCTTTTACTCCAACAAAATGTGTCCAATCCTCACCAAAATTGACTCATTGAGATCAATAGTGTGCTATAGCATTGCTATACTTGCAACTATAGTTACTATTTAAAACAAAAAGAGCTATGATACTGTTAATTTGCTGATGTACATCTCATTTAGTGTTGTGATGTGAACCGAACCCATTATAGATGTGTTTGTGTCTCTTCCAGGAATCTAGAGAAAAATATTCACTTTTCCATGATCAGAATTTGCTCATCATGGTGTCAAATTTGTAACACAACCAGTATGACACTGATGCTCATGGCCAATATCCTCATATACAAGATCAGAACTGCATTTTTATAAACTGCACAGTTCAGGTCACTTTTTCTGAACTCAGTGTCACACCAGAGACCTTTCTGATCTCCTCTTGCCTTGACATCAGTGACCATAAATGTCTCATATGGAGGAATCAGCATCTCTTTCTCATGAGAAAACTTAGAATATTTGCCACATCGGCACCTTCACAAGTGTTAGATAACAAAAACCAAAAACAATTGTAAACTCTTGGCTACTCTAGATCAAGAAATTATGATGCAAATGAACCTCTTTGTTTAGAGCACTTCTTATACTTAAACTTTTGAATCACAATAATTTAATTTATGTTTCTTTTAATTAAGGTTACTGCATCTGTAACTTTCACAGAGTCAGAACTGCTCAAGCTTTATTTGCATGTCTCACCAGGAACTCAGTTTGTCTAGTGTGAAGCCACACATAGACCTTCATAAGATAAACAGTTTACATTTTACAGATCATAATCACACTTCAGCTGTTACATCCTACAGCACGCACATTATCAGCGATATAAAAAGCCACCTTCCTCATCTCATAGTTTCAAACGTCATTGTCGTCTATCTGTGAGCAAGTGACTTTTCTGATCTTGTCCTCTCATCATTGAGCTCCGGAAAAATAAAGATAAATAGACAAGGTAAAACCGGCAGTAAAGTAAAATATTAATATTGATATAGAACACAGATTTAATTGCATATTTGGGTTTTTTTTTTCACTCCAACAGAAAATACACAATTTAAAACTGTGTTTTGTAAGATGTTGGTGAACACATAACTGTGTATGACTATTGCAGTGATAGATTTAGTATTTGTGAGATGCTGTTGTGTTTGTCAATTTTTCCAGAATCTGTGCTTCAATAGATCATCTGAGGGATTTGACTGAATCAAGATGCTGCTGATCATTGAAGCTCTTCTTCTCATTTTAGCTGCTCTAGGACAGGTAAGCTTGTGTTCTAGTATGAATATTACAGACAAGAATACTGATGATTGATCATTATGATTCCTGTTGCTGCAGGATCACAGAGCTGCTGCAGGACAGAAATATCCATTAAATATGGCACTGAATTCTGTTGACGACCAATATATGGGCTGTAGAGAGAAAATGGAAAAACTGGTGGAGACAAAATATCTGAAGAAGGAAATCAAAGACTCTTCTGAATTTAGGGATACTTGGCACGATGGTGAAAACAAAGCCAAGAAACCACAGGATAATTTGAAACAGATTCATTCAGTCGCCATTTATGTGTACACTAACAACAATTCGCATGTATATCGTAATTTCAACAATGCTGTTCGTGGTGAGAAACAAAAATACAAAGACCAGAAATTCAAATGGTATTCACTTCACTTTCTGTTAACAGAAGCGGTACAGATTCTGAAGAAAACACAAAACAAATGCTATTCGACATATCGTGGTTCGACTGTTGAGTTTGATAAGATTGTTCCTAACACAAAGGTTCGTTTTGGTTCATTTACATCCTCCTCTCTTGATCGTAAAGTAGCAAATGATTTTGGACTTAAATCTTGTTTTGAAATTGAAACTTGTGAAGGTGCTGATGTGATCAAATACTCCAAGTATCCTGACCAGAAAGAGGTACTGATTCCTCCATATGAGAAATTTACAGTTGTTGATGTCAAGACAAAAGGTCAGGAAGGTGCCTGGTGTGACACTGTGTTTAAGTTAAAAAGCTCTGGGAAAAAAAGTTACCTGAACTGTGGTGCTGATGTAAAACTGGTACAAGACAGGGCCAAACTTTAAATCTTCACTCATTGTGTCTCGTCAAGTCAAAAGTTGCTTCCTTTATAATGTTTGATAGCTTCATTAATTCTAAATGATAATCATCTTTTCAAGTTTAAAGTAAATGAAATGTTTGTTTTTTTTAAATCTAGTTTCACAGTTTTCACATGTAACTTTATTTTGTGTAAGGGGAAAGTGAATAGGCAAAAGCTTGTTAATAGGCATAATTTTAACTAGGCCTACATGTTAATAATAATGTACCAGCTAAAAGGGTTTCTTTCTTGAGAAAAATTAACATGTACTGTAGCTGGTATATATCCAAATAAATTGATATTGAAATGAAATCGAATCGCAAACAATTTTGTCAATGCTCAGCCTGTTTTGAGTTTAGTTGTTTTTGATCAGGTTTTCTGTTCTGTTCATGCCTGAGTTTCTTGGTTGTTTTTTGTTAATTAGTTCAGTTCTCCTTTTTTCCCTGCACGTTTGTTTCCTATGTTACTGAGTATTCTGTTCAGGTGTGTCTATTTAGTCTCCCCCTTTGTTTGCTAGGTGTATTTAAGCCCTCTTCAGGCCTTGTCCACACGTACATGGGTATTTTTATAAACTGAGTTTTTCCTGCTTCGGTTAAAAAAAAAGTGTCCATATGAAACTACAATAACATGCTAGGAAGCGCTGTCAAGAGCGTGCCAAACCAACAGATGGTGATTCAACCCTAATCGTAAAGCCATTTTGGCCAATCAGAAGCCTGGAATAAAGGTTATTACCGGTTCTGGTTCCAATCAAAATCTCTGGTATTACCGTCTACCGTCTTTTCGATTCACCCTGGCAGGAGTTTTCAAAAATGTTCGGTTTTAGTAACCGGATACTGCATTTGCGTGTGAACGAACAGCCAAACCACATAGAAAAAGCTGCGGTTTTGAAAATACCTGCGTTCATGTGGACAGGGCCTCAGTTTGTTCCTTGTCTTGCATTGTTTAACGTTGATGTGTATGTGGTTGTCATTTCTTATACTTATTCTCCTGTTAGTTGTGTTGATTATCAGATTAAACTCTGTCTGAGCATTTCCTGAGTCGTGTGCTTCATAACAGCCACCTACTCTGTGACAAAGGCCTAATAAAAACACAGTCGGTCTACCAGTCATTGTACCATCTAAACATTAAATTGTTATCAGTAAACCTAATGAAATTCTGTTCAGTTATGAAATGTTTTGACAATCACAATACAGTTCTTATGATGCAAGATTTTTTTTTTTCTTTAAAATAACTCATCCACCACCGCAGAAATAATTCTCACTCTGAACTCTTTTTTTTCTTCAATAAAATATCAGTAAAAGCACTGAAGCTCTTCAGAAAATGTTCAGCCTCAAAGGGTTAAACTTAATATTATATGAGGTGTTTAATTAAATATTCATTTATTTTTGAGGTTTACAAATTCTGCAACTCTGCACCACTATCTAGGATACCTAAAAATGTATCAAACCCTGCATTTGTGATTTTGTTATGCAAATGATAAACATCAAAGCATCAAAATTCAATAGACAAAATTCATAATTTATCAAAAAGCAGATAATAATCACTAAATAATAACCATTTATCTTGATCCTTCTGCAGGTTCACCTGAATATAATTTGAGCAACTTTAAAGTCATTTGGTTACAGCACTGGTCAAAGTGTATGCATCATATTTAACTTACTATATAGAGCAGGGGTGACCAATCATGCTCCTGGAGGGCCACTATCCTGCAAAGTTTAGCTCCAAATCAAGGTCTTTCTAGGCGTACTAGAAACTACCAGACAGGTGTGTCGATGCAGTGTTGTAGTACTCGACTACTCAGTCTCGAGACCATATTGTAATGATCCAAGAAGTGGTCTTGTCATGGACTTGTGCGCATTTTGACTCGGAATTGACTCGTACTTGAACATATTAGGAATCTGACTCATTCCCGAGTCCACTCGAGTCCCATTCAAAATATTTCATGATTATTACTGTATGTTATTATTTCTGTAAATTGATGTTTGGTTGACACGTCCAATGATTGGTGATTTTCTTGTGCACAACTGTGCATGACTTGAGACTAATGTTAGTGCAAAGGCAGCAGGACTCAGGTAGTAGCGGGAAGTTTGAATCATCTTACTGACTCAGATCTTTGAATCTCGTTCCTCAAAATGAACAAATCTTTTTTCAAGTAATTTCATTCAGTTTAGCAGAATATAAATGACATGTTACATTTTAAATTCCCCAACACATACTACTTGCACAAACGCTTATCACATTTGTAATAAAAAGTAAACTATAGGCTAATACAGCCACGAAGGCCAAATTATGAGTAAAAAATGATTGATTAATCAATTGCTTAGCAGGGTTTGAAGCTATGCAGTCTGTTAGTTCACCTCACCTCCAGATCAGAGTCGTTCTTTCTTTTGTCACCTTTTGTCATTTATCACATCTGTTCCCCAAAAAGATTAGATATCTCTCGTGTCTAGAACTCCAAACTTTCTGGTCTTGACTCAGACTCAACATACTCTGAACTCGGTCTTGACTCGGACTCAAATGAGCTGGTCTCGACAGGACAGCAGCCCTCCAGGACCAAGATTGGACACCCCTTGATATAGACTAAAGTTATGACCTTTTTTTTTTTCGTTCGAGAAACCACAAAGACTTTCACAAGTTCTGCATTATAATGAGCTAAACAGGGGTGCGTTTCCCAAAGCGAACTATGGTCGCAAGTTCCGTCGTTACCAGTAGAGTTCAATGGGACTTACGACCATGGTTCACCAACGATGCTTTCGGGAAACGCACCCCAGTTTAGTTGAGATAAAGGCATCACGATCACATTTCAGCTGTTATATCTCAGAAAACACACTAGTGATGTAAAAAGACAACTTCAACCTCCTTATCTTCGTTTGAAGAGTCGTTGTTGTCTGGCTGTAAGCAACTGAACTTTCTGAACTTCTTCTCTCGTTGTTGCTCCTGAACTCCTGAAAACAATAAAAATAACAGACTTTTACAAATATATTGTACTTTTTAAATACACTATCTCTGTATTTAAAAAAATGTATTTAGTTAACACTTGTAATATACTATGGGTTCAAATGTATTATAAGTGGTATCTAAATATATTTTTTAAATAGAGAGATAGCATATTAAAAGCACATTTAAGTTCATATTTCATGGTGTCTCAAAATAGCACAGTTGAGTACACTTACATGTTCTTAAGATTATCTTAAGTATTAAATAAGTACTTAATAAAGTGTACTAAATAATAAAGTACTAAATAAAGTGTACTTTTTTTTCACCTGGGTGGTCTCAATGCTTCAGAGCTTGGTTGTCCTGGGTCCGGTGGACCTAGAGGTCCCAACAGCTGCACTTCATGTAAATGCAGTTTCCATTTGGTATGTTTGGGTCGCATACAAGCTATCAGCTCTTCCAGAAGTGGTTAAGTCCACTCCAGCCCCCAAGTCCAGTCCAGTGCCTGCTCCTGCCCACAAGTTAGATTTATTTACGATCACAAGAATGCACAAAACAACTCCACTAAGGCTTTTAAATCCAAAGGCTTACACATTTAGAAATATATTGATAACTACGTCACTTTTCTGAGCATTTCTATTAAATTTCCTCTAAATTCTACAATGATTGCAATCTGAGGACGTTTGCGTGATCTCTCATCTATCTATCCTGATCCTCTCAGCCAGAGCAACAGAGAGAGCTCATGAGAAGACAACCGGAGTTATGAGTTATACGAGTTAACCAGTCTGTGAATCTGTGAAAGATATGCATTTGTCAGGAATCAACAAAGGCACAGGGAAGAGACAGATAAAACATTAAACCAAATAAATACACAATTATAATCATATAAGAATTGCCTATGTTCCTCAAGCAGTAGTTAATGTGTGTATTTATTAATGGTAAACGTAAGCCTTTAGCATCGCATATATGACTTTGGAAACGTGAGTGGCTCTGGCACGCACGACACGTTAGGAGTAAAATATCACATCATAAGGCTTTGGTGCTAGCATCAGTGACAGGTGAAGAACAGACAGCGGGTTGTAGCACTTTCGTGGAAGGTCAGTAAAGTAAAGGACAATTAAAGGCACAAAAACTATTAAACTATATTTACTGTATTGTGATATTATTAACTAATAAATGTAGTAAACTGAAATGTTGTCCCTGAGCGCCTTAACGACATCTCTACAACTTTACAAAGTAAACATGTATCCAGCTGCCACCTATGTGCATTGCAGAAACCGTGCACTTAATTTGGCAATAGTGCACTCAACACGCATCCCTTTGGTTCAAAATGCCTTGAATGCTGTACAAGACATTGTGTCTTACATAACAGCTTCACCAAAACGACTGCAAACCTTTTTAGGTGAAAGCAGCACGAATCAGCGTTTACAAAAGTTTTCGGACACACGCTGGTCTCAGCATGATGTGTGCATCAGCACTGTCCTCCAAAACTACGAGAACATCTATGTGACAATGGATCACCTGAAGACTGAGGGGGACCCCAGGAGCTGCAATACAGCTGCAATACGATGTCTCTTAGCAGAACATTGGAGATGTTTGATTTCATTATCAGCATTATTGTGATTCAGGGTTTATTACAATATCTAATGCCTCTTAGTAACTTTTTGCAAAATCCAACTTGTGATCTACCGAGTGCTGCCAGTAATGCCAGTGTGTTGGTGATGCTGCTTCAAAATAAAAGGGAGGATGCGATGTTTCGGAAAGATGTGGGATCAAAGTTGTGAGTTGGCTGCCAAACTTCATATCAATCTCTCGGTCCCTCGCATAGTAACAATGCAGACAAAGCGTTCAAACACACCAGCAACAACGCAGATGAATACTGGCAACGGAATCTGTTTCTTCCCTTCATAGATCACCTAGCATCTGAAGTGAAAGACAGAGTTTGCCTGGCACTCCCACAACTGAAAGGCCAGTATTTGCTGCCGGAAAAACTGTCAGAATTGTCGGACACAGTGTGGCAGGAGATAAAAAATGAGTACGGGGCACTGATGCCCAATCTTGATGGTGCTGATGTTGAGGTGGAGATGTGGAGGCAATTTAATGGTACCACATGCAGCAGAAGTGACATTTGTGAGGTTTTAAAGAACACGGTGGAGTTTTTCCCAAATTTACATTGTGTACTGAAAGTCCTCCTAACTATGCCAGTCTCCACGACCTCTGCAGAGCGGTCTTTCAGCGCAATGAGGCGCCTGAAGACATATTTACGCAACACGATGGCTACCAGCTTACTGGACTTGCCCTTATGAACATTCATCCTGAAATTAAAATCAGCAGAAGTGCTGAAACTTTGATTTGATACAACCGGGAGTGAGTATTTGATGAAATTTGATGCAACCAGGAGGGAAAGTAAACTTCAAATAGGTAAGCAAAGGTTATCTTTTATTAATAATTTAGTGGTATTTATTAAGTATTTGTGTGAGCGCTTTATAGTCGGTGATAGGTGATGGGGGGCTGGGGGTATTGGGGGGCGGTGCTAGTTCTGTGCGTACCTTGACATAAAATCCTGCAGGCGCCCCTGATGTACTGAACAACGCGCTTTGAATTTACATGATATAGTCATGTCCATCAGCTCCAACATTTGTTCCTCTTGGTTTAGTTCAATCAATAATTCTTTGTCAGAAAACACAATTTGTTTTATTCAACAATTTGTTTTATTCAACAAAATAAAGTTATTTTTAAGTAGTGCATCAAAGTGATTTTTTTATGTGTCTAATTAATTTCTTCATTTATACTTACATAATTTTGCATCACATTACTAAACCATTTTAGAGCTTTCTATTGAACTAAATGCCAGCAATAGCATATGAACTCTTAAATGACCTTCTGAGTGTTTGTGGCAATATTTTATTTACACTAAAAGAAAAAAGCTGTTGCTTCTTGTTGAAAAGGTATTTTCTAAATATAGAAATATAATAATTAAAATGAAATATAATATAAACATACCTTTATACTTAGTATTTTACATCTTAGTCATGTTGGAGATCAAAAAGAGATAAGAAGAGTGATGTTGGAGTTTTTGTGGTTTTCATTGTGCAGAAGAGAAGCTTGTGGTTTTGTTGTGAGTGAGTGTCTTTACTAACACCATGACACTTTATGAAATGAGCAATAGCTGCTAAAACCTGTGCAATGGCGAGTGTCTTCTTATGTGTTCATCCCTTTAACATTCAGTCACAAAATTAAAGATTAATTTCAGTAAATAATTGAGAAGTTCAATTGATTAGGCTTGCTCAACAAAAATATTATTTGTTCAAAAATAAACAAGGCCCGTACTACTCATAGGCAGAGGAGAGCTCGGTTTGTCCTGCATGAAACCACAGGCCTTCACAAGAGTTGCATTATCAGATGAAATGAACAAAGACAGCTGGAAGATGCTGAGAAGATTTGCACTCTCAAAAAACTGAGTTATAACATTGGAAGAGATGTTCATTTTAAAGAAAAGTGACCGTCTGTATGCAGTACCAGTTTAAAGCCCAAGACCAGCCCATTTAAATCATGACTGAAAAAATTGAATAAATGAACAGTTCAGTTCTTCCTATCCAATTTTATATATGTATGATAGTTTCAACCTGATAAATAATGAATTGCATACTAAATTGCTTCAGGAAACAATGTGCAATCAAACATGCATAGTGCAACTGCATGGTTTGAATAAACTAAAAAAAATCAAATAAATGAACAGTAATATGACAACATGGATTATGCTCTTCTATGAAAAGTCATATTACACCATTGCGTCTTGCCTAAATTACATTTTTATTTGAGAGGTTGCAATGACCGTGTTACAGTTGTACTGGTTTGAAGAGATGAGGCAGGTACGGATTTCCACAATACACAATACTTTAATCCAAAAGGCAAGGAGAACCAAACATACAACGTAAACATAACATTGAGTAACATCTAAGACGGACAAGAAGTGAAGGGAGTGAGTGCAATATAAAGGGAGTGCTATCAATAGAGTCCAGGTGCAGGTGATCCGTGAAGCTGAGGAGCTGACGAGGGAAGTGAGTGCAGGTGAGGAGACAAGAGGATCATGGGATTTGGAGTCCGGGAGACATGGGATCCGTGACAGACCGAAAATATTCAGTCATTTACTGGACAGAGTCTGGAGCTGACTCGGGGACTGGAGCAGCGTCTGGAGCTGACTCTGGGACTGGAGCAGTGTCTGGAGCTGACTCGGGGACTGGAGCAGAGTCTGGAGCTGACTCGGGGACTGGAGCAGCGTCTGGAGCTGACTCGGGGACTGGAGCAGCGTCTGGAGCGGACTCTGGGACTGGAGCAGCGTCTGGAGCTGACTCGGGGACTGGAGCAATGTCTGGAGCTGACTCTAGGACTGGAGCAGCGTCTGGAGCTGACTCGGGGACTGGAGCAATGTCTGGAGCTGACTCTAGGACTGGAGCAGAGTCTGGAGCTGACTCGGGGACTGGAGCAGCGTCTGGAGCCGACTCGGGGACTGGAGCAGAGTCTGGAGCTGACTCGGGGACTGGAGCAGAGTCTGAAGGTGACTCTGGGACTGGAGCAGAGTCGGGAGTCTGGACTGACTCTGGGACTGCCGAGCTCCCGGAGCCACCCTGGAGACTGCCTACCTGCCTGCACCATCCTATCATAGACTGTAAAAAAAGATAGACGATGCTGAATGTGTACTGGAAAATAATCACACACCATTAAGTGATCAACGTGTTTGTTTATTATAGTGAAAACAAAACAAATTAACCCCAGTATATAATTATTTACATACATTTACAAATTATATGCATTCGTTAACCAAGCCAAAAATAATTCACAAAAGAACGGGGAAAAGAGAAAAGAACAAGACCGTGCCAAATCAAAGAAAGAAACAACACATAACCAATCTTACTAAGCAGAAAACAAAACTTCTAATCTAACTCAACCATCAATATTCACACACACACACACACACACACACACACACACACACACACACACACACACACACAAAAAAAAAACCCTACATTGAACAAAAAGAAAAATCTTCAGCGTCAAGGATGCCCTAAATACACTAGCCTTACTAAAACCAAAAATACAAAAAGTGGCATGTGTCACTAAACTAGTGTTCTATACAAGAATTGATAGCTCAGTGTGGCACATGTATATCACGTGATATCTTACCTGTTCTTGATCTTTTTCCCCATTTAGTAATGTCGTTTTATCAACCAGATAACAGAAATGGCGAGAAACACCAGAGAGAAAAGATCGAATGGTCTGTTAATAACACTGACTTATCAAAGAACACAGACTTAACTAACAAAGATTAACACAAAGATGGTACAGGGCAAAACAAGCACACGAGTCAACCACTGAACAACAAAAGAATGTGTGCATGGCGTGCCAGAGAACTCCCGCTTCCTGCACAGGTGCGCTCTTTAATAATCAACTAGGGCGCCCTCATTGGTGAAGCCGCGCGTTGTCGTCACCACGCATCACAGTGATTGGCAAAAGATTTGTCTACTCAGGTACCTGCATCACCCTGCTGAAACGAAAGTAAAGACAAAGAAAAAGAGAAGAGGGAAGAAAACAAAAACAGAATACCATTCCCAAAACAAATAATAACATGGGACGTAACAATGGTGAAACATCAAACTTTGTCAGGCCATCACAAACACACCCTTCAGCAAAAACTCTAGATCTTCACAATTTTGTGTCACAAAGGCCTTTAGATTAGACTGACCAAATGTGATGTTGATCTGATTGAAGCAGGAGGAGTTTGTTAAAATACAATGTGTGGAATTTGCAAAAACTGCAAGAATTCCGCAGAGAAATTCAGAATATCTCACTTCCTGTTTGGTTATCAGACTTTGCACCCAAGGACATTTTTGTAGGTATTGGGCTGTTACACGTGTCTGCCGTATTTCATACTTGTACGTGAAATGTAGTGCGAAGGGCACTTAATTGAAATGTTGTGTATATATATATATATATATATATATATATATATATATATATATCAAGCCATTTTTCCACACCTAATTCTGAAACCCATTCCAAATTTTCACCACTTCAGACACGTGTGCAAAGTTTCATGAGTTCTCGAGCATGTTTAGGCCATCAAAAATGTGATTAATTTCAGAGAAGAATAATAATTGACTGAGCAATTCATACGGTCCTCACACCATCGGTGCTCGAGTCCAAATTAACCTTTTTTTTTCAGATTCAAACTTTTAGATTTGTGAGCTAAGTCAATTTTTCACATTCGGAAACATATTTGAGCCACTGTGAGATCAATATAGAGCTGAATTAATCGTGAGGCATCAGGTTAATCTGATAATGCAACACCTGTGAACTTCACAGTGTGAAGGCCTGTGTTTTCCTGCAGATCAAACTCTGAGTTTCCTCTGCTTAAGATGAGTACGTATAGGCATCACGTATAAAACCTTGTGTATTTTTTAAAAACAAAGTGAGCAGATTTCCCACACAAATAAAGTTCATAAGAACTAAGAAGACTAGAATAAGCGCATTTGAACAAATAATATTTTTGTTGAACAAGCCTAATCAATTGAATGTTCACTGAATGTTAAGGGGGTGAACACTTAAGAAGAACATTTAAGAAGAGACTCATCATTGCACAGGTTTTAGCAGCTATTGCTGATTTAATAAAGCACCATGGTGTTAAAAGTGAGTAAAGCCACTCACAACAAAACCACAAGTTTCTCTTCTGCAAAATGAAAACCACAAAAACTCCAATATCGCCAACATGATTAAGTAGGTAAAGTAGAATTTATATTTAAAAAATCTTTTTCAAACAATTTAAATTAAATTCAACAAGAAGCAAAAGCTTTTTTTTTATAGTGTGTTAATAAAATATGATCTCTGCAAGCTGCATTGCACTCAGAAGGTCATATGGTAAATCATAGACAGAAAGCACTAAAATTGTTCAGTTATATGATGCAAAAAGATGTAAGTATAAATAAAGAAATGAATTAGAGACCCATAAAATCACTTTGAGGCCACTGAATTGGGTCACTTAAAATAACTTTATTTATTTTTTTTTAAATTAAACAAATTGCATTTTCTGACAAATAATCAATGAACTAAACCAAGAGGAACAAATGCTGATGTACATGACTGTATAATGTAAATTCAAAGCACATAGTACATTGTTTTGGTCTTGGGTGGTTTCTTGAACAGAGCACAGTTCAGGTCACTTCTTGTTCCAGTGCTTTCCAAAGTGAACACAGTGTCACACCAGAGATCTTTCTGCTCTTCTTTTGTTTTGACATCAGTGACTTTAAACGTCTCATATGGAGGAATCAGCACCTCTTTCTCACGATCAAGCTTAGAATATTTTGTCACATCAGCACCTTCACATGTGTGGATTTTAAAACAAGACACTTTTCCAAAACGTTGTGCTACTTTAATATCAAGAGAGGAGGATGTAAATGACCCAAAACGAATCTCTTTGTTCAGAACATACTTATAAAATTCAACTTTTGTACCACGATAAGTTGAATAGCATTGATTTTGTGTTTTTTTCAGGATATGTATTGCATTTGTTAACAGAAAGTGAAGTGAATACCATTCGTATGTCTTGTGTTTGTACCGCTCTTTATCACGACGAGTGGCAGGATTGAAGTACTCATATACAGTAGCATCAGTGTACACAAAAATGGCGATTGCATGATTCTTTTGCAAGTTTTTATCATTTCGGTTGTTGACAAAATCTTCCCCTTTTTTCCAAGCTGTATTAAAATCAGGTGATTTTTGGAGTTCATTCTTTAGATATTTTGTCTCCACCAGTTCTTCCATTTTCTTTCTACAGCCCATATATTGATCATCAACAGAATCCAGTGCCATATCCAATGGAAATACTTGTCCTTCAACAGCAACAGCAGCAGCTCTGTGATCCTGCAGCAACAGGAATCATAATGATCAATCATCAATATTCATATCTGTAATATTCAAGAACACAATCTTACCTGTCCTAGAGCAGCTAAAATGAGAAGAAGAGCTTCAATGATCAGCAGCATCTTGATTCAGTAAAGTCCCTCTGATGATCTACTGAAGAACAGATGATGAAAGACAACCACAAACACGACAGCCTTTCACAAATACTAAATCAGACTCTAAATATAATGGGAAGGAATATGTACATAGATTAGCAACTTCTTATATAATGCAGTTTTAAGTTCGTATAACTAGAATTTTTGACAGAACAAAAGTATTTTTTTTAAAAATCACTAAAACCTTATTATTATTATTATTATTATTATTATTATTACACTGATGGAAGTTTTATCATTATCTTTTACTTCAACCCCAAACTTACCTGAAAATACTGTTGTCTCTTTTTGTTTCTGAGTTTGCTTTTCGTTATTTTTCAGGAGTTCAGGAGCAACGACAAGAGAAGATCGGAAAGTCAGTCGTTCTCAGCCAGAAGACAATGACTCTTCAGACTAAGTGAGGAGTGAGGTGCCTTTTTTATATCACTGATAATGTGTGTGGGTTAATAGTGTGATTGTGATGGCCTACGTGTGGTTTCACACTGGACAACCTTTTTCCTGTCTGCCCAAGATGAATGCCTTTTTTCCAACCTGATCTCCTCAGAATTTGTAATAATGGTACATAATGGTACTTTTTTTTATGAATGAAATCATCTTTAATCCAAACTCTAACTCTGAAAAAAAAGACATAGATGTGTAGATTTATGCATTAATCAACTTATGTTCTTCCTGTCCTCTGTAACTTGTTGAAGTCCTCATGAACTCATTCTCAGATAACATAAAAGTGTTTAATATTAGTATAATGTCTTATTACAATGCTTCACAGACAAAAGTGTTGATGTGAGCATCGTATTTCTTAAAACATGTAAAGACTGATTATCATTCAGAATCAATCAAGCTTTCAAATGTCATTATTATAATGGAAGAACCTCACCATTTGAAATGCATTGAATGATTATTTACAGTTCGGTCCTGTCTTAATTCTCTGATTTATTTTAATATTAAACACCTCATATGGGGGTGTTGTATAAACGGCTTACATGTGTGGCCCCTTTAAGACTTGTTGCCCCTTTAAGACTTGTTGCCCCTTTAAGAAGTGACGCAGCAAAGTTGTGTGGAGGAAATGCAAGCCGATCCAAGTTGGAGTGTTATATGTGTGCGTGCATCTTATAAAGTGAGTGATTCACTGTTAATATACACTTAGGATAAAGTTTAGCTTGTAATCTTGCATATAATTAAGTGTTGAAGTTAATGTAACTAAATTCGAGTGATTAAGCGTGTTTATCTAGCGATTGGTACATGCACGTGCATATTTACATCTGTCGTCAGATTATATGATCACTTTAATTATACTGATGTTATATCTTCTTTTGAGAGAAATTGTTATTCACATTTTAGATGTTTGTAGGAAATTACAAATATAAGTGTGAGTTGAAGATTATAGTTAAATGGTTTATTCAGATGCTAATATGTCTAATTATAGTATTTCATTCATTGCAAGTAATATTCCACACTGTGTGAATTATTGTTTAATATATAGGATTGTTAAATAATTGGATCTGTATTATTTACTTATTGTAATTATTTATCTTTGTACAGACCACACACCTAATGCTTCAGTAAAAAAGACCTCAAAGAAAGAACTGTGGTTGACTGAGTTCCTGGGTTCTGACCGGCCCACCAGGGCGAGTGTTTCTTATCAAACAGTCCTTAAGAGATAGAGCTGAAAGTCCAATTTCCAATCCTACATTTGGTCCTTCGAGCCGGATTGTCACTTCCCTGGATTAAGATGTCAGCCAGTTCTGCACCAGTAAACCCTTCAGTTCGCCCAAAGCGCCGTCCAGCTTATTTACAAGATTATGAGGTGGATATTCCAAGCCTTCATAAATCATCCTCACCAGTTAATACAAGACAGCAAGCAGTGGAGTCATCTGATGACGATTACTCTTCATCACACATTAGAGCATCAGCTGCAAAGCCTAAAAGAGTACACAGTTTACCTGTGTTTACTCCCCCTTCGAGGCTGACTGTCAGGAATGAGCATCGTGACCTCCTAAATACTCTACAACAGCGCATTTCTAGCTCTTCCCGCCAGTCGTCACCACAATGTCCAAATCGACCACTACTGTCTGAACCCAATGCAGAGTTCCGTCCCCTTAGTGATGAAGGTGATGGATACCAGAGTGATCGATCAGATGCAAGCTCTATAAAGTTGCAAAGGATCTCAGAGGAGAATTCCAGACTTCGTGAAACACAGCAGGCCATTAAAGCTGACCTTAAAAGAATTGAAACAGCCAAAGACGAGTTGATTCAGCTTTTAGACCGAGCTTGTAGTTTGCAGAGACCTTTATCGACTCCTAACACCCAGTCTAATCATCCATCCGTTAAGTTTCACCATGCCGCGCATGTGAGTGATGAAGACTGGCCAGAGCCTCCTCCACCCATTGCATATGAGGAGACAGAAATTACGAAACCGTATAATGACCAGCAGAGGCTTTACAGCAGTACAAGGGCCACACCAACACTTACCCCTCGACTCACTACAGTGGAGAAGACTATGGATTTCCGCCATCCAATTCAGTATGATGACCAGCAGAGGTATGGCCAGTACCCTTGCCCAACTGATAAGTTCTCAGCATGCTTATGACCACCCATGGGATTCATCCACACATCCTTATCCTGGGCATCACAGAATGGCATCCTATGTGTCACCTCCCATTGCATCTGTGGATCTGACAGAGAAATATTATAAGGGCCCATGTCCCACCATTCCTTATTTCCGCAACAATGATCCCAGTGAGTTTGCCCGATTAAAAATAGCCTTGGACAATCTCTTGCCATCTGATAGTACTGAGATGTTTAAATATCAAGTTTTGGTTGACCACCTGAAATTGGATGATGCTTGTTTAATAGCAGACTCCTTCTTGCACTCCCCTACGCCTTATCAAGACACCATGATGGCCCTCAATGAGCGGTTTGGTCAACCCCACCAGGTAGCATTAAGAAGGATTGCTACCATTCTTGATTCTCCTGATATAAGCCGCAATGACCCATCAGCCTTTGAGAAGTTTTCCCTTCAAGTGCAGTCTTTAGTTGGTCTGCTTAAGACTTCAGGTCAGGCGGGTAGCATTGAGTTGCAGTGTGGGTCGCATGTTGCACGCCTCCTCAGTAAGCTGCCACCTGAAAGACGGGCTGATTTTCGCCGCCACATGTTACAACGGCCTGGGGTAACATACTCATTGTTAGATCTGTCAGAATGGCTGAAATATGAGTCTTGGTGTCAAAGCTACGATGATCAAACAATAAAGGGGGAAAGCCGAGCCAAACGAGAGCCCAGAGTAGTTCCACGAACACGCCGAACCACTGCCACTGTACTGACTGGGTCTGGGAACAATGCTGAGGTGACAACCTGTACATATTCTCCTGCCAAGGTTGATGAGAAAGCTAAGAGTAGGCTCTCAGTATATTGCTCTTACTGTCAGAACTCTGAGCATCCATTCAGTCAGTGCCCCAAAATTCCAACCCTTACCAAAGACCAGCTCTCAGAGTGGATACGAACCAATAGGAGATGCTGGCGCTGTGGCCTTGCTCATCAGGCTGTCCACTGTGGACTAAAGAAACCATGTCCGCTTTGTCAGAGAAAGCATCTACGAATCCTCCATGAGGTAAATGAGAGGCCTGCCATACAAGCATCCAAAAGAGAGGCTTGCTTAGTCAGCTCAGCAACACAGACATTGTACCTGAACAAACCAGTCAGCAGTAATAAAGTCTTACTCAAAGTTGTCAGAGTTCTCCTTCACCACGGCAATTGCACCCTGGACACATTTGCAATCCTTGATGATGGATCCGAGCGTACGATGCTCCTGCCAGAGGCCGCACAGAAGCTTGGCTTGCGAGGGACTCAAGAAAGCTTAGCTCTGAGAACAATCCGTCATGATGTGCAAACCCTTGATGGAGCTTCAGTCTCATTCTACATTTCTCCATACTCCAGTCCGAAGAAGCGGTATCTCATATCTGGAGCTTTCACTGCCCCACAGCTTGATCTTATTGATCACTCTTACCCAATATCCAAGCTGCAGAAGCAATACAAACACTTGGTTGGACTACCACTGCAGTACTTTGAGAAGGCAAAACCTCTCGTTCTTGTTGGTGCAGATCAAACTCACATAATCTCACCAATCGAGCCAGTAAGACTTGGTCCACCTGGAGGCCCAGCTGCAATAAGAACAAAGCTGGGATGGACACTCCAGGGCCCTACCAGCCTGTTGGAGCAGAAACTCAAGCCAAAACAGTGTCTCCACCTTTCCATTCCCCTCAGCAACACAGAACTGTTCAAGAATGTTGAAAGGCTGTGGCAAGTGGATGTTTTGCCATTTCAGAATGAAAGGGAATGCACAAGATCCAAGCTGGACCAAAGGGCCATTGAGCTACTTGAAACTAAGACTGTCCGCGTAGAGGTGGATGGAATACGCCGCTATGCGACACCCCTGCTACGCAAGTCTGACATGCCCTATCTTCATGCTACTATGGAAGCTGTCATGCCACGCCTACGAAGTACTGAGAGAAAACTTGCCAGAGACCCACAACAAGCTGAAGCTTATTCCTCTGAAATCCTGAAATTGGTTCAGTCTGGAGCTATCAGAAAGCTCAGTCCAGAAGAAAGGAAAAGAGATGGTGAGTCCTGGTTTATTCCACATCACATGGTGTGCCATAATGAAAAGAATCGTGTGGTGTTTGATTGCTCTTTTCAATTCAATGGCCTCAGTCTGAATGATTCCCTCCTTGCTGGCCCCACCTTGGGTTCATCACTCCTTGGGGTCTTACTCAGATTCCGTGAGCATGCAGTGGCCATCAGTGCTGATATTCGGGGCATGTTTCATCAGGTCCGCCTTCTTCCAGTAGATAGACCACTTCTTCAGTTTATCTGGCGTGACTCAAAGGAGAAGAGTTCCCCTGATGTCTTTGAATGGCAAGTTCTGCCATTCGGGACAACCTGCAGCCCCTGCTGTGCTACCTTCGCCTTACAGCAGCATGTAAAGGATCATAGCCAACCCAACGAAGATGTGAGGTTCTCAATAGAACAATGTTTCTACGTTGACAATTGGTTGCAGAGTTTGTCGTCATCAGAGGAGGCAAGGCAACTGGTTGACAAAATGAGGGGTCTGCTGGCTGAGGGAGGTTTTGAGTTGAGACAGTGGGCCAGCAATGTACCAGCTGTCATTCACCATCTTCCACATGAAGCCAGATCGGAAGGTCTTGAACTCTGGCTAGCCCATAAAAAGACTGATGTCCAGGAGTCCACATTAGGCCTTAGCTGGAATTGCCCTACAGATGTCCTGACGTACCGTCACCGGCCCATAAATCATGGCGCTCCAACCATGAGGATTATTTACAAAGTTCTAGCTAGTCAGTACGACCCCTTGGGATATATCCTCCCGTTCACCACCAGGGCTAAAGTACTGGTCCAACAACTTTGGAACAAGCAGCGCAGCTGGGATGACACCCAACTTCCCCAAGCTTTAGTCCAGAACTGGAACGAATGGGAAGGTGAGCTGCAGTTTCTGTACAAGATCAGTTTCCCAAGGTCATATGTACCAGCTTCAGTGGATCAAACCAGATCTGTAACAGACCTTCATGTGTTCAGCGACGCCTCAGAGAGTTCATATGGAGCAGTCACTTATCTGCGCACTGAAGATCATCTTGGTAAGATCCATCTGTCATTCGTACTGGCACGTTCGAGAGTGGCACCAAAAAGAGTCCTGTCAGTGCCCCGTTTGGAGCTCTGTGCTGCTGTAATTGGTGCACAGTTGACAAACCTGCTGAGAAAAGAGTTAACTTTGCCACTTCGCCACACAGTTCTTTGGACAGACTCCACCACGGTTCTGTCCTGGATTCAGTCAGAGTCCTGCCAATTCAAAGTTTTCGTCGGTACCAGAGTGGCTGAAATCCACGAGCTTACCAACCTCACTGACTGGCGATATGTGGACTCAGGTCAAAATCCAGCAGATGACCTTACAAGGGGAAAGACTTTGAAAGACCTTGCTAAGCCCAACAGATGGAGCCAAGGGCCCCCATTCCTGCTCCTCTCACCAGAAAGCTGGCCAGCAAAACCTGTAGAGTGCCCTGAGATTGACAAGTCTGAGCTCAAGAAATCTGCATTCTGTGGAGTAGTAGCTGTAGATGCATCATTTGGCAGTGAGCACAAGACCTGGACAGAATTGGTAAAGGCTGTTGCACAAGAGCTACATGGGGCGGCTGGAGAGCCAGGAGAACCTACAGCGA
This sequence comes from Megalobrama amblycephala, assembly GCF_018812025.1. NCBI lineage: Eukaryota > Metazoa > Chordata > Actinopteri > Cypriniformes > Xenocyprididae > Megalobrama > Megalobrama amblycephala. The sequence continues at coordinate 5,296,012 of NC_063044.1, read as the reverse complement.
ACACTTACCAAGCAGCAGAGATCTGCATATTCCAGAAGGTGCAAAGTGAAAGCTTTCCTGAGGAATTACAACGGCTGAAATCAGACAAGCCTCTTCAACATAATAGCCGCTTACTCACCCTAGCTCCAGAATATGATGCAGCTTCCAATCTAATCCGAGTTGGCGGTAGGCTAAGACGTGCTGAAACATTAGATCCTGCCCTGAAACATCCCATTGTACTAGATTCTAAACATCCAGCTGTCAGGTTACTCCTCCAAGATTTCGATAAAAGTCTCTGCCATCCAGGCCCTGATCGGGTGTTTGCAGCAATAAGAAGACAGTTCTGGGTTCTAAGAGGAAGAGAAGCCATCCGCAGCTTACAGCATGCCTGTATAGAATGCCAACGTCTGAGAGCCAAACCTACCGTTCCCAAAATGGCAGACCTTCCTTTAGCACGCTTGCGTCTTTACAAACCAGCCTTTCATTCAACTGGGATGGATTGTTTCGGTCCCTTCCTCGTGAAAATTGGTCGACGAGTAGAAAAGAGGTGGGGAGTCCTCTACAAGTGTCTTACCACCCGGGCTGTACACTTAGACCTTCTGCACAGTTTGGACACTGATTCCTTTCTGATGTCCCTTCGAAGGTTTATTGCACATAGAGGTTCCCCTGTAGAATTACTATCAGACCAAGGAACAAATTTCCGGGGTGGGGAACGGGAACTCTGCGAAGCATTCCATTCTATGTCACCTGATCTTCAGCAAAGACTTGCACCACGGAAGATAGCATTCCATTTTAATCCTCCTGCAGCACCACACTTTGGGGGAGCGTGGGAGAGGGAGATAAGATCCATTAAAATGGCATTATCTGCGACTATTGGGGCCCAAACAGTATCCGAAGAAGTACTCAGGACCGTGTTGATTGAAGTGGAGAATATTCTTAATTCGAAACCCCTTGGGTATGTGTCCTCTAATGTGGCTGATCCTGATCCAGTAACACCCAACCTTCTTCTCATGGGGCGGCTAGATAACTCCCTGCCTGCAGTCATATACCCTAAAGAAGAAGGCTTGAGTCGTCGTAGATGGAGACACTCCCAGGTACTAGCTGACCACTTCTGGTCCTCCTTTATCCGCCATTATCTTCCAAACTTGCAGGTCAGACAGAAATGGCACCATACATTCCCTAATATAACCAAAGGGATGGTAGTCATGATAATGGACCCCCAGCAGCCCAGAGCACACTGGCCTATTGGAAGAGTAGTCCAACTGCACCCCAGTCAAGACTCACAAGTGAGATCAGTGGACGTTGAAGTTCAAGGAAAGGTTTATACTAGACCTGTAGCTCGACTTGTGGCCCTACCCCCCATCCCAGAAGATGATAAAGAGGAGCCTAACACACCCACTGCTGCATCAGTAGCTCACACGCAACCTTCTCAAGTGTCAAATTGATCACACAATTTGGGGGCGGCTGTATAAACGGCTTACGTGTGTGGCCCCTTTAAGACTTGTTGCCCCTTTAAGACTTGTTGCCCCTTTAAGAAGTGACGCAGCAAAGTTGTGTGGAGGAAATGCAAGCCGATCCAAGTTGGAGTGTTATATGTGTGCGTGCATCTTATAAAGTGAGTGATTCACTGTTAATATACACTTAGGATAAAGTTTAGCTTGTAATCTTGCATATAATTAAGTGTTGAAGTTAATGTAACTAAATTCGAGTGATTAAGCGTGTTTATCTAGCGATTGGTACATGCACGTGCATATTTACATCTGTCGTCAGATTATATGATCACTTTAATTATACTGATGTTATATCTTCTTTTGAGAGAAATTGTTATTCACATTTTAGATGTTTGTAGGAAATTACAAATATAAGTGTGAGTTGAAGATTATAGTTAAATGGTTTATTCAGATGCTAATATGTCTAATTATAGTATTTCATTCATTGCAAGTAATATTCCACACTGTGTGAATTATTGTTTAATATATAGGATTGTTAAATAATTGGATCTGTATTATTTACTTATTGTAATTATTTATCTTTGTACAGACCACACACCTAATGCTTCAGTAAAAAAGACCTCAAAGAAAGAACTGTGGTTGACTGAGTTCCTGGGTTCTGACTGGCCCACCAGGGCGAGTGTTTCCTATCAAACAGTCCTTAAGAGATAGAGCTCAAAATCCAATTTCCAATCCTACAGGTGTCATGATCATTACTGGGAGTGCCCTTGTCTGCCACTAGAGGGCACTCCAACCTGGACTTTTGGTTTTCATCACTCGGACTACATTGCCCATAATACACCTCCTGGACTCATTAGCACTTCATTGCACCCAGCTGTTTTGTATTATGTTATTAGTGTCTGTCTATAGCTGTGTCCCAATTCTGGGTCCGCGCACTTCGAAGTGCATGAAAGGGGTGGGGTTTTGGAGTGGAGGGTTGCCAGGTCTGCGCAACAAAACCATCCCAAAAGTAGTGTAATCACAGCACAAGTGTAAAAGTATCCCAATCCCAGACTTGGCAACAATGAGCCGAGCGTCGTTACATGGCTATCAGCTGTGTGACAGACAGCTGACAGTTGACGTTTATGTGTGCATTTTAAAGTTTATGACTTTCATTGGGTTTTGACATGCTTCACTGCCGGCGACGACGGGACACTGGACCAAAATATGTTATGGTTAAACTATGTAATGTTAGTTTTATATCATTAGCAACTAGTTAACCTTGTTTGCTTTTTATGTTAAATTATGTTAAATTTATGTTAACTGTGAAAATATATACATTCATATTTATACATTTACTCTGTATTTAAGTCTGAATTTAAAGTACAGTACTTTAGGATTTTATTCAACTGCACTCCATCTCAGTCGTTGTTTATGATGTTCAACCTAAGTTCTGTTGTAAACAGTTGTAAAGGTACTTTATGTAATGTATAGAACGATGTAGCCTATTTTAATGTAAAAATATTTAATTTACATGATGAAAAAATGATTGTATATGTTGTATATGTAAAATGTTTCATGTAAAATTATAAGTTGCATAAAAGAAATAAACAATGAACAGAACAATTCTTTTATTTACAGACGTGAACATGCGTAAAAAAAATGATCGAACAGAAATTATAGTAATTAGAAATTACTCTGGCTCATTTACAAATAAATTACTTTACAAACATAATGTATAACTTATGCATTTCATTTTTAACTTACATCACAAAAATAAGCTGTACAGAAATTAGGCTGTTTCATTGACAAAGTGACATTTAAATAATATTTATATCGACACATTTTATGCACTGTATTCTGTTCTTGAGAAAAGTGGGGGGAAAGCGGACTTTGAAGTGCGATTCACCGCGGCGCGAGGAGGGATGACGTAATTCGAGAGCGACTTCAAGTGCACCCTCTCCGTTTCCCAGTGGAATGAAGCTCCCGATCTCAAGACACTTCGCGGTCTACACGCGGTTTAACCATACATATTTTGGTCCAGTGTCCCGTCGTCGCCGGCAGTGAAGCATGTCAAAACCTATAAACTTTAAAATGCACACATAAACGTCAACTGTCAGCTGTCTGTCAGCCGCTAGCCATGTAACGACGCTCGGCTCATTGTTGCCATGTCTGGGATTGGGATACTTATACACTTGTGCTGTGATTACACTACATTTGGGATGCCAGACCTGGCAACCCTCCACTCCAAAACCCCACCCCTTTCATGCACTTCGAAGTGCGCGGACCCTGAATTTGGGACACAGCTATTTATACTGAGTTTGTTTTGTTTTTGTTATCGTGGTTTCACTTTATGTCACCGGCTTCTGTTGTGTTTTTCTTTGTTTTTGTGGACTGTTTTGTGGACTCTGACCCTTGTTTGCCTGGATTACGTGACTAGATTACCCATTAAAAAGCTGCACTTGGATCTTACCCTCTTGTCTCTGTGCCATTCCGTGACAGGAGGAATCAGCACTTTTCAGTTAGGCTTCAAGAAATATTTTATTAGTCGCAAGAAACATTTCCAAAACCTTGCTGCTTTATGATCAAGATACGAGATACAAATGAGCCCAAAGTAACCTATTTTTTTCAGATTCAAACTTTCAGATTTGTGGTGCCACAAAGTACATTTTCACATTCAGAAACATATTTGAGCCACTGTGAGATCAATATACAGCTAAAGTAATCGTGATGCATCAGACTTATCTGACAATGCAACACCTGTGAAGGCCTGTGGATTCATACAAAGTTGCTCTCTGTTTAAGATGAGTCATAATCTTGCGTATATTTCACAAATGTGTTAAATTGTTCAGTGAACTTAATTAAATTCAAACTCTATATGTTCCTCTCATGTCAGTACCAGCAGAAATAGGGTTGACACCAGTTGACACCAGATTATGCAGATCACATTCGAAATGTATTTTAATACTGATCAAAACTTCAGAAAACAGTTAGTTTTATTTTAATTTAAGTCATCATGATAACATGTTTAGAAGAAAAGACACGACACCCCCATAGGTTTTGATAGTGTGATAACCAAACTTTTGTGGTTTTCTCTGTGTACTTTGGCACTGACACTTACAATGTGGTTTTAACAAGAACGGTGCTGAAGCTTTGTCAGAGTTAAAGTGAAAAATGACGTGTAAATCACACGTTTTAAGATGCAGAAGGGTGTGCTTCTTAATGTGTTATATATCTGTAAAGGAATGAATATGACTTTAAACTACACCATTATAAAACAATGATTTTAAAAATTTGACTTGTAGATGAGGTGCACTTCAGGCTATATGGCAACAAATTTTGTATTAGGGTCATTCTACAGAAACGTCCACTTTTCTGTCCCTAGACTTTACAGAAATATTACACTTAAAAAACACTTTAGGATTACAATTTTTTTATATTTTAATATGAAACAATATGTTATTTGAACAATGAAACCTTGTTGAGCCATCAATGTGGCAATATTTGTTTTTTAATTAATTATAAAAATTTCAAGCGCCACAGAAGTGCTCGTCCCCACAGTCATGTACAGAGGGAAAGTGCTTTATTTTGAGCTCACAAACAGGTTTTTCTACCATTTTAAATACAATAATGTATGCATAACTATCAAATATATAATGTAAATGACATAAAAAAACCAAATGCTAAATAAATATTATAAATTTTTTAATGAATGTAGTGGTCCCTGGTGTTGTGTCACTGGTGTTACCTTTAACAAAAATCTCTTATTTTGAAAGAAAAAAATCACACTGATGACATCACTTGACTTCCTTCTTTCTATTTCCTGAAGATCAATGAAGAAAGGCCAATGGAAAGTCCACTATCTCTTTTCAGTTATCAGATATTTTAATTATAAAATCATATTTTCATATGAAGCTTTTAGTTGAAGTCACTGGTGTGTCCTACTTTATTGCTAGGGAATTATAAAAACTAGAATACAAATGGATTAAATTACTTAATTTAGTGAATATATCATGATTCACAACATGTGGATTGATTCCTTGCAGCAGCCATTTTGTAAAATGCATTTTTCATGAAAATGTCACTGGTGTTACTGTCACTGGTGTTACCTTTTTATGAAAATATCACTGGTGTCACCGTCACTGGTGTTACCCGTTTATAGATAAACTTTATTAAAGCTATTCATTTAGTTATTTTGCATAAAAAGCACTAAGATTACATGATTCTAACTTTTCTTTCTCATTGTTAATCCTCCTTTGGTCAGATATGGCTAAATTAAGGGGATTTGGCTAAATTCAGTGCAGCGACTTTAGTTTTAAAATGTTGTTTATGATCTTTTACTGACTGCTTTCACTAAGTGTCAACGATAGTCTTTTATTGTACACCAAATGTAAAAATTTAGTCCAAACTACTTAATTCTAGTTGAAAAATTAAGGATCTTTGGTCTTATGTATACATCACTGGTGATTCATTTTGTCACTGGTGTTACTGTTTTTGTCTGTCACATTAAATAAAATGTCATATGTGACATGATAATAATTTTACATTAATTGAATTCTGCTACACTCAAGAATTAAGATTTAAAGGATTGCATCATTACTGGTTTATAACTGTTTTTCAAAGATTTTTATTGTTATAGCAAATACATGGTTGCGCAATTGAATTAACATCATTCAATCACACTTTTAACTAACCTGATTAAAAGAAATAACACATAATCTCATTATTTTTTGCATTATTATTATTAATCTGTAACTCTGACTGAATGTGCAGAAAAATTGAGAAATAATATTTCATAAAAATGTTTACAAATGCCAAAGTAGTAAGGTAACACCAGTGACAAAAAAAGGGGACATGCAATCTTTAAATAAATGTACAAAAAAAAATAAAAAATCATTAAGCTGTCATTTATGTGTATTCATAAAGTCCAAGTGTAATATAATAATGTGGTCTAAGTTTAAATGTTAAAAAAAGAAATATATTTTAAGACATTTTGTCATACCAAAAGTGGACGTTTCTGTAGAATGACCCATTAGTAAAATGAAAGAAGTGTCCTACATCAGTGGTTCCCAACCACATTCCTGGAGGCCCTCCAACACTGCATGTTTTCCATGTCTCCTTAATCAAACACGCCTGATTCAGATCATCAGCTCGTTAATAGAGACTCCAAGACCTGAAATGGGTGTGTCAGACAAAGGAGAGATATATGCAGTATAAAAAATATGCAGTATTGAGGGGCCTCCAGGAACGTGGTTGGGAACCACTGTCCTACATAGAATTTCATCCATTTAATCCTCTACCGCACACATTATGATAAATCTATAAAAAAAAAAATATTTGACTCTTTTTCTTTTCTTAGAATGGCTTAACTTAAAGTGCTGTAAAATTATTTTAAGGTACTTTATGATATGTTGCCATATGGCAACAACGTACAATAGTGGAAATAACTTAGAATAAGTGTAAGTGTATATAGTTGATATTTTTCCTAAAAATGTTGTTTGTATTGAATCAATTGGTGCTATTATAAGCTTTAGCAGTAATTATAAACAACACCTTATACATATTTTCCAACATCTTGTGCTTTTCCATTCTCTTTTGCTGAATAATGTGTAGCAGAGCAGCGGGTAATCCTGTTTTCGTTTAACGAACGTCATAATGGAGGTCTGTTAATAAGGAGCGCAGCATATAAAAAGAGGAAAATAGTGCACCTAGGAGGCGTTGTTCCCAAGCGGCAACCTCCCCGTGTCTCTCGTGAAGCCAAAACGGAAGTGACTTAAATTGCAATTCATCGACTGGCCGCTAGGGACAGGCTCTAAAAGAGAGCAGAATCTCATTGAGTCCCATGTTAAATTGGCCAAGTTTATAGCAGAAAAAAACATCTTTACAAGTTGGTTCAAATTGTGGTTTTGGTCTATACTGCTAATGTTGCCCTTCATGACAACTTTGAGGGGGGGTGAATTTTTTTCTAACTCATTTGTTTAAATTATATTAAAGGTGGTACAGAGGATGTTGTCGTTGACTGAGTTTTTGAAATGAGCGTTTGAAATTATACACATTTTACGACTAGCTAAAACATTCTGACTATGCTTAACATACAGCGATAGTTTCCTGCTCCTGAAGCAGATTTATATACTTTCACATGGAATTTGAACACCGACTGTAATCGCAGACTGAAAGCAACTGGCTCTGACTGGACGCGTTTGAGCGCGATCAGTCATAAGTATCAATTTACATTCATAATCGGCCTTACAATCGTTAAGGTATGAAGTCCCATTTGATTTTCCATGTTGTTATTTGCACATCCAACACTGGTCTATATCTATATCTTAAAAAAAAAAAACCCCACCGTAGATTGACAGTAAACCTTTAGAACTTTCTAATGATAAAACTTATCTTCATTAATATTTTAGATTGTATTTTAGATAGTTAGATAGCTCCTTGGCTTTGACTGCTAACATGGTCACGTCGAGCTAGGCGGCGTGGTTTCAGCAACCAGTCACCTCCCCGCCTCTTTGCCCATTTTCAGTTATCCGGGAGTGACGTGCAGTCACATGCTGCTAAGATGGCCGCGGCCTCATTTTTGCGTCAAAACCATAGACAGTAAAAGAAATGGACACAGCGACCCCATTGGAACTCAATTGAGACAAGTGAAGCCCATTTTTAGCGATTTTTAGCACTTCCGTTTCTGACGCGCAGACTCAAACTAAGCTTGATGACGTCAGCAACCTGCCTGACAGATGTAAATCTTCTAGTAGCTGTGCGTGCAAACTGCCATCGTTAATCTTGCAGAGACGGCGAGCTTGAGCGGGGAGTTCTTTGGCGTGAGTGAGCAGGAGTAAGTATTCTGATTAATTATTTTGTATAGTATTTTAAAATGTAACGCCAGTACGCCATATTAAGTTAATGCATACTATTGCCTGCGAGCTTCTCCTCCTGTCTGTACGGTAATTTCTCACTGTGCGACAGAGAGTCGAGTGGTTATGACGCAATCGTTAGCCTATTTTTACAAAAACTGTTTCTACGGGGCCATAATGTAACATAAAAGGTAATGGAGCCCTTTATACATTGTCGTTTCTTTAGAAATAAATATGGACAAATGGAGTATTTAAACGGGAGTGATGTGCCTCAGATGTAAAGTTATTAGCTGTCAAAGTGACGCCAAAATGAATGGGAGTCAATGGGATGCTAACGCAAGTGAAGTTCTGCTACAAGATGGCGGCACGCGGCCGACTTCAACTTCCGGTCGACTTGCTTGGGCACTGGTCAAAACTGCTGTTCAGAACTGTATAGGTGACGTCACGGACACTACATCCATATTTTTTTTTACAGTCTATGGTTGTTCCTGGTATCCTGCACGGAAGGTAACGCGATGACGTGTGAGGCAATGAGTGATGTACGTGACGGATGGTTCCGGTCTGTTGTTTTGGACATGCTCTAGTGCAGCGGTTCCCAAACTTTTTTTCCTGCGCACCCCCTTCTATGTTCCAACCGGGTTGGCGCACCCCCAAACCCCTCTAAAAAAAAAAAAAAACAACCGCAACAAAGCTTTGTTTTATCGCCATATAAAGACTCATGTTTAATCATGCGCAAATAACCAGAACACGCATGACAATAACAACATCAACAAAGTTTCAATATAATGCAACAACGCTACGCACAAGCTTCCACTTTTAAGAGGACGAGTGACAGACACAGGCTCAGTAACAGAAAGCACGGTTATTTTCAGCCGCATAAAAGGCCTATTAAATGACCGTGGAGCTAGCATAATCATCATCATAACACAACGGTTATGGAAATTAGAACGACAGTACATTGAATTAAATTGCAATGAAGTTACAAACGATCTACAACATTAAAGAGAATAAGCTCCGAAATAGATTAAATAAATAAAAACGAGGATCAATCTGAAACTTTTTAAGTACGACAATAAAATTAGCCTACACACGATCCACAACATAATTAAGTAACAAAGAGCATAGCCTGCAGTGCATAAAAGAAGAGCAGTGCGTAGAAGAAGACAGCAGCTGGCTTCTTCTACGTTTCTATCAAAAACTAATAAATTATGGGCGTCGGAAGCAAAAAAAATGTGGGAGGGTCTTCCCCCCAAAATTTTGATTTCCTTGGTGTACAAATGTGCATTTTAAGACGTTTTAAGGACAACAAATTGGATAACAATAACTTTAAAACCATGTCAACAAATACATACATTCATGCACAGTTTTGAGGCAGTTTAATCGCATGTTTGGTCATTTCATTACTTAATTTACAACAGAATAACGACGGTGCATGCCCGTAATTTCTTTTGCGCTTTTAAGATATAGCCTAATAATCTATGCAGCGCGCGCCGGCGCATTTGCGCGAGCAATTCTTGAGTTCGCGCATCGAGCACAGTAGGCTATAGCCTAACGGCGGGTTGGAGTTTTACTGACATAGCCTGACAACATTTAATCTGACCGCAGTTCACTGTTGTTCAACTGAAAGTCCCCCGTCCTCACCGCGCTCGTTTGACTTGCGCCTGTGTCTAAGGTGAAGTTGGAATGCGTGTCTGAAAAGTGTCCCTTTTGCTATGGTCGTAAAGAGACATTTCTTTTTAAACGCAGCGTTTTATTTGTCAATGTTTTAAAAAAAAATATTTTTATTTTTGGTATTTTTTATGCTCTGTTGGTGGTGTGTCGAGTAGTATCACCGGGGATATATATATATATATTTTATCCCACCGGGGATAAAAATAATTCAGCAGAGGCAGGGATAGATAGATAGATAGATAGATAGATAGATAGATAGATAGATAGATAGATAGATAGATAGATAGATAGATAGATAGATAGATAGATAGATAGATAGATAGATAAGCAAGGTGCGTGGATCATGCGCAAAACTTGCAGCAGACACAAGAAGCAAGTCCGTTTTGTACAAAGTATGGTGATCCTGTCTTTAAAAGTGCATTAAAATAGAAACAAGGAAAATATTCACTGAACAAGGAAAGCACTAGAACATTTTGGAAACAAGTCAGTTTAATAAAGTTATTTCATCATCGGGCTCTGTGCTTTGAGAGGGCATTAACATATGACGCGCTCTGAAAAAATGAACAGACAAATGCTTAATTAGAAACGGTAAAAGTGAGTGGGTCCAATATCAGTTGTCTTAAAAAGTGGGTGGGTCTTGTCCCACCCACATACAATGGTTCCGACGCCCATGAGTTCAGTTAATGGGGTTACCAGGTCTTTATTGTCATAAGATGATTAAGCTGTTACATAGATCACACAATATTTCTTTTGAGGTTACTTATGTTACATCAAGTTGAGAAGACCAACATTCAGAAAACTTTCAGCTTCATTTAAAAGTAGCTGTCACATTGAAATCAAAGTTGTGCTGTTTGGGGCAGCCTATTCATAAGTGTTTTCTTAGTAGGCCTGATCACCCTGCCTAGGTCACTTTCCCTGTAGGTTGGGAAGCATATGCTGCTGTGTTGAGTGATAATGTCAGTTGAGTTTATTCTGTATGTGGCTTTTCGATCAACTATTTATCTGTATTCAACAAGTTTTGTGAAGTTCACCAGAGTAAAACTGCTACATTAATATATTGCAATATATTGAATAATACACAAGGAATTGCTGCTTTTCATATATTGAAAAATATGTGACAATATATTGGTACATATTTTTCAATATATGAAAAGCAGCAATATATTGAAAAATGTATGAAAAAAGTTTATGGAAATATGTTTTTGTTCCGAGAGGGTGTAGTGATAAATAGGAAGAATTTGTGCTTGTGTTTGTGAAACCACAAACACTCCAGGCCTTCAGAGGTGTTGCATTATCAGATGAGCTGAAGCTGGATGAATCAACATCACACTTCATCTATAAATAGATGCCTCAGAGTAAGCTAAGTGTCTGAGAATGAATATTTGCTGTGTTGTAACACCTTTGAATTCTGATAAGGATGTTGTTGTTGACAATAACATTCTGCTATTTCATTTGTCTGTTTCACAGCTCAACCTCTTAGGGCAGAGTTTTTTTTAACGTTAGATACCAATGAACCTTGAATATGTTACATCCCCTTGTAATCAACCAAATAACCTGTCCCCCATTTTCACAGACAATTATTAACTCTAATTGCAGACTTAAATGCATGTTTGAGCTGTTTTAACTAGAAGCTCATCTTTTGTCTTAAGATGCACACCAGCATCTTTTTTTTTCTTTTTCCTAGGGCACATTTATAAAAGCTACTTAAATGTCCCAATTGAACTAAGGCCTAATCCTGGCTTAATCTAAGCCCTATCTGTGAAACCGGGCCTGAATTATAGATCTTAAGCCCTGGATGAAGACATGGAGATTCCTGCATTAAAAAAAAAAAAAAAAAAAAAAAAAAACATGGAAAGCAACAGGAGCTGATGAATGTAATACAGGAGATTTTGAACCCCTTTGACTGCAGACAAAGTGTTCATTGACTCCTTCCTCATCCACAAAGCATAAAATATTTATATAATTTATTATCTTTTTTTCCCTTCTTTTTTTTTTTTGTGAGTAAAAGCTGAATTTAAGCAAATCTTTTAAAATAAGTCTTTAGTTTATAGCATTGAACTGACTTCCTAGAGGCCAAGTACCAAAGTTGAAGGCATTTCTGTTAGTTTTCTTATTCTTTTTCTGATCCCGTTGACACTGACAGGCAGAACTATGTGCAATTATATGCAAAATGATATGAAATTTGACACAGTTTTAGAGCAGGTTCTGAAAAATCATCTGATCAAATCTAGGGGTCAGGCTGTCAGACCAATTTGTACTGGAATGGTCTATGGACCACTTTTTTTATGTTGTCCTGGATGATATAGCAAACAATTACCAAATTAGCTGCTATAAAAAATGTTTTAGCTTGTTCCAAATGATTTATGTATGATTTAAGTTAATTTATAATGTGAAAAGTTGGTTTGCAAAGAGATCACTTTTTCATAAAGTTTCTATAATGTATTGCTCTTTCCTTTCCAAAATGTCATTCTGAAAATAAAAAAAAGCAAACACTCCAATTTTCTACTATTATAGATCCTTCGAAATATTCTTGGGTAAATTAAATCAAAATAAAAGTGAACATCTTTACTTGTAATTTGTCTCGTTGTTGAGTGCGCCAGAAACTGAACGTGCATCTGTATACTGATCCAGTGTAGACAGCGTCAGTGATTATAATAGGTTCTACTTGCATTTGATGTGACGCTTACATCCAGTGTAGGCAATTATCAGCCATAAAACAACTGATGCCAGTGGGCGGAGCTTATGGTAGAATGATGTATTACTATTCATCGATGTCTTGCTCTGGAGGCAGTAATATGCAAATGTGTTTGCCCATGTGAAATCACAGATCCACCATATCCTCCATATGACGTGATGCTTACATCCAGTGTAAGCAAATATCAGCCATATTTGCCAATATGTTTAATTGTTGTAATTAATTATTATTATCATATTTATTCATGTTTATGTTACTGTTTTTAATTTATAGAAAACCACAACTACAACCACACCTAAAACACAAACCAGTCTGTTGAGTGGTGACAATAAATGGGTTATTGCCAGAAAACCGAGTGCATTTTCGTTTTGTCTCTAATCGGACATTCTTTGGTGGGTCAGCACCCTGAGCTGGCAACTTGTCTATGGTGAAGAGCTACAAAGAGCCAACCATTTTTTCAAGCATGTTTTAAGCTATGAAACTTGCAGGACGTTTTAATGGTACAAATACTTCTTATATGTCAAAAGATCAAGGCAAATTAGATTTTTTAATGTCATGACCAATTTAAATGTCTCCAAAACATGCTTAAATGGATGAAATTTTATGTAGGACAGTGGTTCCCAACCACATTCCTGGAGGCCCCCCAACACTGCATATTTTGTATCTCTCCTTTGTCTGACACACCCATTTCAGGTCTTGGAGTCTCTATTAACGAGCTGATGATCTGAATCAGGTGTGTTTGATTAAGGAGACATGGAAAACATGCACTGTTGGAGGGCCTCCAGGAATGTGGTTGGGAACCACTGATGTAGGACACTTCTTTCATTTTACTAATACAAAATTTGTTGCCATATAGCTTGAAGTGCACTTCATCTACAAGTCAAATTTTTAAAATCATTGTTTTATAATTGTGTAGTATAAAGTAATTATTCATTCCTTACAGATATATAACACATCAAGAAACACACCCTTCTGCATCTTAAAACTGATTCACATCCTTTTTCACTTTAACTCTGACAAAGCTTCAACACCGTTCTTCTTAAAACCACATTGTAAGTGTCAGTGCCAAAGTGCACAGAGAAAACCACAAAAGTTTGGTTATCACATTATCAAAACCTATGGGGGTGTCATCTCTTTTCTTCTAAGCATGTTATTATGATGTCTTAAATTAAAATAAAACTAACTGTTTTCTGAAGTTTTGATCAGTATTAAACAGGGATTAAATTATTTCTGCAGCGCACATATTGAAGTTCTCTGCCCTGTTCCTCACAGCTCTTACTCTTTCCAAAGCATTATAGGAAATGTGTTTTTAAAGCTGAACGGCATAAACGGTGATAAATAAGAATGAATTGAATGATGTGTTTGATCGTGTTGGTCTTGCAGAAATCTGGAGAATAAACATGCACATTTAGGTGATCATAATCTGGTGTCAACCCTATTTCTGCTGGTACTGACATGAGAGGAACATAGAGTTTGTCCTTTGTGAAACCACACATACACCAGACCTTCACAGGTGTTGCATTATAGAAAGTTAAAAAGTTCAGATGAGCTGATGCACAGCTGCTGTGTTTCAGTACTCAAGCACAACTTTTCTAATCTAACTAACTAATCTTTTCCTCTTGTCATTGAGCTCCTAGAAGAAAATAAGAAAATATTAATAGACCACAATATTATCAGGTGGTTTTGAGGGACATATTGCCATTGGAGTAATAGATTTATTGAAACGCTGCTGTGTTTGTGGTGTTTCAGCATCTGTTCTTCACTAGATCTACTATCTACTCTGAGGTATTTGACTGAATCAAGATGCTGCTGATCATTGAAGCTCTTCTTCTCATTTTAGCTGCTCTAGGACAGGTGTTCTAATATGAATATTAATATTATTCTAGTATGAATATTAATATTATTAAATTGTTTCTATAATTCTTTTTTTTCATTTATACTCAACTGTTTTTGCATCACATAACTGTCAGCAATAGCTTATGAACTGAATGACTTTCTAAGTACAATGCAGCTTGCAGCAATATTTCAATATTATCAATACGCTAAAAAGTTTTTGCGTCTTGTTGAATTTAATTTGCTTTAATGAACTTTGGAAATGAAAATTTTACATAAATATTTGTTAATATTTTTCATCTTAGTTATGTTGTAGTTTTTGTGGTTTTCATTGTGCAGAAGAGAAGCTTGTGGTTTTGTTGTGAGTGGCTTTACTAACACCATGACACTTTATGAAATGAGCAATAGCTGCTAAAAGTTCATCCCTTTACATTCAGTCAGAAATAATGTTGCTAGCGAGCAGAAAAATGAAAAAAAAATTTCATTCTCTTTCAGTTTCATTATCGCAAATATATGAGTTTGATTTCTTTCAACACAATATTATTTGTTACTTATTCTAGTCTTCTTAGATGTAAATGGGTAGAAATGTTTTCCTCAATTTAATTAAGTTCACTGAACAATTTAATACGCTTGTGAAATATACACAAGATTATGACTCATCTTAAGCCGAGAGCAACTTTGCATGAATCCACAGGCCTTCACAGGTGTTGCATTGTCAGATGAGCTTGATGGATCACGATTACTTTAGCTGTATATTGATCTCACAGTGGCTCAAATATGTTTCTGAATGTGTAAATGTACCTTGTGGCACCACAAATCTGAAAGTTTGAATCTGAAAAAAATAGGTTACTTTGGGCTCATTTGTATCTTGTGTCTTGATCATAAAGTACAAGGTTTTGGAAATGTTTCTTGTGACTAATAAAATATTTCTTGAAGCCTATAACTGAAAACTGCTGACACCCCCATATGAGATGTTTAATATTAAAATAAATCAGAGAATTAAGACAGGACCGAACTGTGAATAATCATTCATTGCATTTCAAATGGTGAGGTTCTTCCATTATAATAATGATATCTGATAGCTTGATTGATTTTGAATGATAATCAGTCTTTACAAGCTTTAAGAAATATGATGCTCACATCAACACTTTTGTCTGTGAAGCATTGTAAAGACATTATACTAATATTAAACACTTTTATGTCATCTGAGAATGAGTTCATGAGGAGTTCAACAGGTTACAGAGGACAGGAATATCATAAGTTGATTAATGCATAAATCTACACATTTATGTCTTTTTTTCAGAGTTAGAGTTTGGATTAAAGATGATTTCATTAACTATTTCATAAAAAAATGTACCACTATTACACATTCTGAGGAGATCAGGTTGAAAAAAAAGGCATTCATCTTGGGCAGACAGGAAAAAATGTTTGTCCAGTGTGAAACCACACGTAGGTCATCACAATCACACTACACTCTCAGAAAATAAAGTACATAATTGTACCTTTAGGAGTACAGTGGCTTGTCACTGGGGCTGTACCCTCAAGGGTACAGGATTGTTTTAAAATCCACACCTGTGAATGTGCTGATGTGGCAAAATATTCTAAGCTTCCTCGTGAGAAAGAGGTGCTGATTCCTCCATATGAGAAGTTTAAAGTCACTGATGTCCAAACAAAAGAAGAGCAGAAAGGTCTCTGGTGTGAAACTGTGTTTTTTTTTTTCTACACCATGGACTCTTTTTGTTCAGTTCAACTGATTTGCCTTGAGCAGAAGGACCGCTCCCTCAAGGCACATCTAGAGGATTTCATCCGTCTTGTGCCATCTACCACTTTCCCAGACAGTAGCATCTGCAGCTTTCTATATGCCGGCCTAAACACAGCCACCAAAGTGCTGCTGTCCAGGGAGGGGCCTCGAGGGAGCTTCATGGATTACGTCGAGTGGGTGCTGGTGTCCTGTGATTTGCTGCTCACAGTTAACATCATCGACGACGACACCAGCCCCACTAGCTACCCAGTGCCCAGCCAACAACACCCCGACTGCAACGATTGACAGCCCGAGCCCACGACAGGCAACGAGAGCCACTCCGCCGCGACGTACACGCCAGCGCACAAAGGTGCGACCGAGCTGAACATCGCCACCAAGCCTGAGCAACGCATGCCTGACCAGGTGTGTGAGCCGGCTGCCACTACCATCGCTGCGGGAGTCTTGGTGGAGTTCTATGGGATGGAAGGGAGCCCCGCCCACCCCCCCACCACTGAGAGTGAGTGTTCGGCCACCGCACTGGAGAAGTTTTTTTTTTTTGATGGAGATGTTTTGTTTTCCCCTTTGTTATCCCCTGAGTCTGTCGTCGTGTTTCAAACTGTTTGTTTCTTTCCAATACTGAACTGTCCATCTCCCCACTTCGAACCCTGTGTCCTCATGTCAAAGATAAATGTATAAAGTTCTTTGCCGTAGGCCCCGTCCAGAGTACAATCCGGAGGGTAGCAGACGTTTGCAGATCCTGCCTTAAGATGAAGGCTGTGAGAAGCCCTTGGCTCCGCCCTCTGCCTTTGCACCTCCAGTCCCCCGATGTATCCTGTGCCTGCGCTCCTTCCTCCCTCGACAGGGACCAACCTGGTGGTGGTGGGGAGGATGGGGGTGAATGCCAGCGATGGTTCTTCTTATCTGCAAACAGTGAACAATAGTGGGTGGGAACCGAACTTATATACTCAGGTGACGTGTAATGATTGGTTAGATAATGAGCAATGACGTACATTAGAGTCTTCCGGGTAGAGCTTCCACTAAACGCTCCCATTTCTAATGAACTTTATTTGTGTGGGAAATCTGCTCTCACTTTAAGTTCATTGAACTCATTTTTTTTTTTCAGTGTACGCTTTTTAAAAAAAATACATAAGGTTTTATACATGACGTCTATACGTTTTACTCCTCTTAAGTAGAGGAAACTCAGAGTTTGATCTGTAGGAAACCACAGGCCTTCACAGGTGTTGCATCAGATGAACCTGATGCCTCACGATTAATTCAGCTCTATATTGATTTCACAGTGGCTCAAATATGTTTCTGAATGTGAAAAAATTTACTTTGCTCACAAATCTAAAAATTTGAATCTGAAAAAAAGGTTCATTTGGACTAAGTAGGGCCTGAGCACCGATGGTGTGAGGACCGTATTGTAATTGTTCAGTCAATTATTCTTCTTCTCTGAAATGAATCACATTTTTGATGCCCTAAACATGCTCTAAAACTCATGAAACTTTGCACGTGTCTGAGTGGTGAAAATTTGGAATGGGTTTCAGAATTAGGTGTGGCAAAATGGCTTGATATATATACAAAATTTCAATTAAGTGCCCTTCGCACTACATTTCACGTACAAGTATGAAATTCGGCAGACACGTGTAACAGCCCAATACCTACAAAAAAGATCTTGGGTACAAAGTCTGATAACCCAACAGGAAGTGAGATATTTTGAATTTTCTCTGCGAAATTCTTGCAGTTTTTGCAATTTCCAGACATTGTACTTTAACAAACTCCTCCTAGAGCTTCAATCAGATCAACATCATATTTGGTCAGTCTAATCTAAAGGCCTTTGTGACACAAAATTGTAAAGATCTAGAGTTTTTGCTGAAGGGTGTGTTTGTGATGGCCTGACAAAGTTTGATGTTTCACCATTGTTATGTCCCATGTTATTATTTGTTTTGGGAATGGTATTCTGTTTTTGTTTTCTTCCCTCTTCTCTTTTTCTTTGTCTTTACTATCGTTTCAGCAGGGTGATGTAGGTACCTGAGTAGACAAATCTTTTGCCATTCACCATGACGTGTGGCATAACCTGATATTGCTGAGTTCAACATGTTCCTGGGTCAACATTTTTGTTGATCCTGGAACAACATTCAAATCAACCAATCAGATTTGAAGGACAAGTTTACAGATTATGTCAAGTTTAGGCTTACAATCATGAATTGGTGCTTCTACATCAGTGTTATTCATCTATCATTTCCCTCTGATTTTTGGGATAACTTATGGGTAGGGTTAGGTTTAGGGGTAGGAATAGGGTTAAGACTAAATTTTCAGACTAGAATGTTGTTCCAGGATCAACAAAATATGTTGACCCAGGAACGCATCTAACTCAGCAATATCAGGACGTGCGTGACGCGTGGTGACGACAACACGCGGCTTCACCAATGAGGGCGCCCTAGTTGATTATTAAACAGCGCACCTGTGCAGGAAGCGGGAGTTCTCTGGCACGCCACACATTTTTTTGTTGTTCAGTGGTTGACTCGTGTGCTTGTTTTGCAAAATAGCTTATGCATTCTCTCCACGCTGTCTAGTGCGGCGTGATTCACCGCACATACAGAAGAGAGACACATCTCCGATGAACGTTAGTGACATTAACAACTAGTTGTTCAGTTTGGTTCTGTACACACTGATATAGAATTTCTGTAAATGCGGTTGTCACTAGGCCTACCTGTATTTTTCGGGAGTTACAGTTGTAGAATGCGGTTGTCACTCCCATATTTTACTGAACGCGCTTAAGCACTAAAAGGTGAACTGACAACCGAATTTACCTTGTCTGGCTATCACCAGACCAAGCTCAATTTAAAATTGAACATGGTCTGGGGAGTTTGCTATGTATTTTCTACTGCACAAGAGGTGTGATCAACGAGCATTATTCACGCAATTGGATAGTCCTTCAACCAATCAGATCAACGATCCGGGTGACGTACGAGCGATTTTTGCAGAAAAAAAAAAACATGAAAGTGAGTGGTATTTACACCCACTCAAGCGATTTGTTTGCTAAACTAAAGAAGTCATTCAGCATCGTCGAGAGGTTAAAAGGAATTGGATTGACGGTCATGCTTGCCATTGCTTCTCTATCGTCATCGTGTTATACCCGCCAATAGCGAGCAAGGTGGATAAGCCAGTCTGTGATTGGTGCCTGCAAAAGTGTAACAGACGCAGTAGAAATTAATGTACGGGTTTCCAGACTGAGTTGCCGGGCGAAATCAAATCGCTGGCAGATCAGGCTGGGTTTACCCAGTCTAGAATTTACCTGCAGTGTGTAGGCTATGTGTCCAAAATTAATATTTTTTTTTGCAGGAAATTCATTTGAATTGACACGATCAATACATTATGGTGTCCAGCATCACCATAGATATTATGGAAAAATTGATTAAATATGAAAACCCCAAATATATGGTAAACAAGGCAAATAACAACTACATGACAGGTTCTGCTGTGATAGTACAGCACAGGCATATGTATTCTTTATTTTTGAACATGGCTTTTAATGTACTAAGCTCTGTCATGTCAGTAAAGCCCTGCTGTGTTTACTTGTGTTGTGTGGTTACAGCACCACCTGCTGGTCAAAGTCATTGTCTGAAATTCATTTGAGCTCGTTATCACAGCACTCACGATTCATGTAACTTATAGAATTTTTATTTATTTACATTAAGGTTTGGACAAAGTTTGTTCAGTTTTTTACCATTATTGGCTCAGATCATTGGTGTGCTTGGCTCTGTAAATGCTTCACAATTCATATTTTGTGTAAATGAATCAGTGATACTGTTCATTTCAACAGTATCACTTTTTTCTTATGCAAAGCAACATAAAGAGGCATCTCACTTATAATGAACACTTTTATGTGCTTTATTAGTTATAGATCAAATACATAAGAAGATTGAGCAGGTTCTTGTTGGGCATGAACTGGTTACAACAGTGTGATTGACATTATTAGCCAAGCTCTGAATCAATCACAGGGTTTTCTAATCAAAATATAATCCAGATTTTATTTTCTGAAGACAAGTGTAAGTGCTGTTTGTCTTTGTATAGTCCTAGACTTCATCAAAATCAAGTTTTAGGAAATAAAGCACATTTCAACATAATTATCTGCTGAAAACAGATGAGTGCTGATGAAAGATTACAAAAAAATACATCTTTCAGACCTACAACGTTGTATGTTTTGCAAGCATCCTTTCCGTGTTTAACTTCACAATCTGAGGTCATGTTCACATAAAAGTTATCTTCAAATCAATGTCAAATTATCTTCCTTTGTCTTGTAATTTGCTGAATTTTCATCATCATTACTCTAGTCTTCAGTATGTCACATGATCCTTCAGAAATCATTCTAATATGATGATTTGATGCTCAAGAAACATTTATTATTATTATCAAAGCTGAAAACAGTTGTGCTGCTTCATATTTTTGTGGGAAATGTCATTCAATTTTTAAGGATTCTTTGATGAATAGAAAGTTCAAAAGAACAGCATTTAATATAGAAATCTCTTGTAACAACATGTCTTTACTTTCACTTTTGATCAATTTAATGCATCCTTGCTGAAATCAAAAGTATTAATTTCTTTCAAAACAAGAAAAAAAACCCTATTTTAATTTTTAAAAGGTAGTATAGGCTATATCAAATGTATTTATTTAGACTTTTAAATACAGAGATGTGTAAAGGTTTTTTAGCAGAAATATGTTATGTATCTAATTGTTCTCCCTGTAAATTCATATGCAATCATAAACATTTCTTTTTATTCTGAACTCAGGGATAGGGTTATGCAAGTTCACCATTGCATTATTATGAAATCTCAGGAATTCAGGTCGAAATAATATTCACTTCAGCTATAATTTCTCAAAACACACACACACACACACACACACACACACACACACACACACACACACACACACACACATTATCAGCAATATAAAAAGGCATTTTGGGTATTTGAGTGTCATTTATGTTGTGTACTGAAACAGACACTAAGCTGCCAAATCCCAAAAAGATGATTTTGTTACAGTGTTATGAATTGGATCTTACTAGTGTTCACTGGGCAGGAAAGTAACCTGTATTTGCAGCTTTTGTGCCTCATCTGAGGCCAAAGTTTCATTTTGACAGAAGTGATTACGTTTTTGACTGAAATATTTGATTTTGACCTGGAAGTTTGAGGTTTGTACAAGTTGGTGTGTAGTTACGAGATTGTGTTTATGGTTGTGAGAAAATGGTGAATTGTTTCACGAATTGTGTGTTTTATAATATGGATAACGTTACCTGCTTACCTTTTGTTTTGTGTTTGACTTGAAATGATATATTCACAGTTGGCATGGTATCGTTTGCAGGGAAGAGGAGCTATTTAATCACATTGCATGATCATTTGATGTTTTCTCTGAAGTTTTGTAGTATTGCACTGTTTATCTGCCGTGAAAACAAGAGTCACAATCAATTTGTTAATAGGTAGATAAAGTGGAATGTGATGACTGTCGTTTTGAAATCAGTTGATTTATTTTATTTTATTTTAAACATTTATTTCTACATTTCTTTATTTTCACATTTATGTATTTCTACATTTATTTGTCCGTAGGGTAATGAGGAGGGCGTGGTTTAGCTCAGACATAACAATCGAGCTCAGAGTAGGTGTGGGCGAAGCGTTGAGGCCACAGTGACACCTTGTGGTGTGTGTCTGAAACACAAGAAGTGACAGTCACAGCTTCACTAATGGGTTCTCTTGGTGTGGTCTTATTATTAATCACACGTCTTGGGTTAAGTTATCAAACTGGAAATATTCAGAATGAGATCAATCAGAATGTGCCCATGGAAACTGATCTGGTGAAACACACACGCCATGCATTAAACATACACAGAGGCATCATGCTCTTTCAAACAGCACCTGTCACGTGCCCTCATATTTTGGAGCTAACTGCATTTTAATGTAACATCCAAAAACAGTACTGACAACAACAGAAACAAACTTATTTTCTATTAGCCTTTAGCCTACCGTAAACTGATGTCCTGGGGCAACCTTATTAAACGTATGACTGCCATGTTAATTCCAGTCGATAAATTAGATGATATGGCTGTAGGGCAGTTACCAGTAAAATCCAATCAGAGCTTCATCAGAGCCAAAATACAGAAGAGACACCGAATTTACTCAGCAGTTAGCCTACAAGTGCATAAAAATGTCATGAGAGAAATGTTTAACATGACAGAAATATGACATGATATGTTTAATATGAAACTAAAACACAGCAGGTTATTGGTAACTGCCCTACAGTCTTATCATCTAACTGAAAAATACTATAGTAATACTATAGTGTTTTTGAACCATGGTAAATTGCAGTATACTGTATATTTTATAGTATTTACAACACTTTGTTAATGAATGCTACAACATACTGTAGTATAACTATACTGAACTGATAAACACTGTAGTATACTTTAATTTTTACTACAGTAAACTGTAGTGTATTGTAGTATAATATTGTAGTATAATAAAACTTAGTACAGTATTGGGTAAAGTAATTTGTTTATATTACTATAGTTGTTATATTATCACAGCAACTATAGAATTACCACAACAAATGAATTCAAGTACTTTACTATAGTATGGTTCAAAAACACTGTAGTATTTCCTATTAATTACTATAGTATTTTTTCACCTGGGTTGGAATTAATGTGGCATTCATACATTTAATAAGGTTGCCCCAGGACATCAGTTTACGGGGGTCGGCTAAAGGCTACAACTGCTTAATAATAGAAAATAAGTTTCACTTGCTCCGTTTCCATGGACACATTCTGATTGATCTCATTCTGGATATTTCCAGTTGATAACTTAAACTAAGACGTGTGTATGGCGGCATTTTAATGCCATTAATGACCGAGCGCACAATTGATGCTTGCGCGTGCAGTAAATCACTTCCGCGAGAGGAAAACAGATCTGCACGCGAGGAAACGGGAGCCCGCAAGCTCATTTTAAACCCGCGCGCGCGCATGACATCTTCCTCTGCGCGCAGATCAAGCCCTCGCGTGCTCGGACAAGATTTGCAGCACGCGCGTCATCATTCCCCACACTCGCGCTCAATCTTCTATTTCGCTCGCGCGAACACTTTTGATTTTTGTCAGTCGTGGGGCGGGACTTTACTTATTTCAGTGTAACCTCAAATGTCATTGGTCAATTCAGTTTTTCCAGAAGTCTGTTTTGATTGGACGCCTGTTGTAAAATGATTAGACATGGCTTGGACCAGATGAAAAAAATACTATAGTAATTTATAGTAAATACTATAGTGTTTTTGAACCATAGTATAGTATAGTACTTTTATTTGCTGTGGTAATTCTATAGTTGTTGAGGGTAATATAAACAAATTACCCAAATACTATAGTTTTCTACAACTATAGGGTATATTACTACAATATACACTAGAGTTTACTGTAGTAAAAACTAAAGTAGCCTATACAGTATTTATTACAGTTTATCAGTTCATCATAGTTAATACACTGTATACTGAAGCATTCATTAACAAAGTGTTGTAAATAGTATAATGTATACAGTATACTACACTTTACTATAGTATGGTCCAAAACACTATAGTATTTACTAGTATTATGCAAGTGAGTTAAACTTTATTTATTGACTGATTGATTGCATTATTATTATTATTATATGTCCTTATTAGATACTATATTAACTTGATTTATTATTTTTATGGAGCTGTAGCTGCTGGGGAAAAATGAGAACACATAGTAGTTCACCGCTACATTATCATTATACTTCCACTAAACAGTATCTGCTTACCCATGATAGTATACAAAAACAACAACAAAAAAACGAAATATGTCTTAGATATAAAGATTTCTAAATTGGGTTTCGGGGGGTATGATCATTCATACTGTGTACTGTATCTTAACTTTAACTGCAACCTTTCAACAGAGTGAAATGCTGAAACCATTTTATACTGTATTTAATGGAAAATATATTAACCTGATAATATATTAAACTGACAAAGAATGATAACAAAAAGCTTACACAACAACTCTTGCTGATATGAACAAGTGATGTATCTTTCATCCAAAGCCACATGAAGCAATTCTGGATTTAGAATCATAGTTACAACTATTTAATTGACACTTTTGACATTTCTGTAGTTCTCAGAACTGATATAATTTTGGCTGGGTAAACAGATACTGTTTAGTGGAAGTATAGTGGTAATGTAGCGGTGAACTACAGCAAATATAATATGTGTTCTCTTATTTCCCCAGCAGCTACAGCTCCATAAAAATAATAATAAATCAAGTTAATGTATATGGTAGGCCATATTATAATAATAATGCAATCAATCAGTTAATAAATAAAGTTTAACTCACTTGCATCTGGTCCATTGATGAAGCCATGTCTAATCGTTTTACAACAGACGTCCAATCAAAACAGACTTCTGGAAAAACTGAATTGACCAATGACATTTGAGCTTACACTGAAATAAGTAAAGTCCCGCCCCACGACTGACAAAAATCAAAAGTGTTCGCGCGAGCGAAATAGAAGATTGAGCGCGAGTGTGGGGAATGATGACGCGCGTGCTGCGAATATTGTCCGAGCACGCGAGGGCTTGATCTGCGCGCAGATGAGATGTCATGCGCGCGCGCGGGTTTAAAATGAGCTTGCAGGCTCCCGTTTCCTCGCGTGCAGATCTGTTATCCTCTCGCGGAAGTGATTTACTGCGCGCGCAAGCATCACTTGTGCGCTCGGTCATTAATGGCATTAAAATGCCGCCATACGTGTGATTAATAATAAGACCACGCCAAGAGAACCCATTAGTGAAGCTGCGACTGTCACTTCTTGTGTTTCGGACACACACCACAAGGTGTCACTGTGGCCTCAACGCTTCGTCCTCGCCTACTCTGAGCTCGATTGTTATGTCTGAGCTAAACCACGCCCTCCTCATTTACCCGACAGACAAAGAAATGTAGGAATGAATAAATAAGAAATGAATACATAAATAAAAGTCTAAATGTATAAATAAAAGAAAAAAAGAAAGAAATGTGGGAAAAAATTAAAATATACATAAATAAGGAAATAAATGTATTATAATTATAATGTATTATAATAAAACATTTTTATTATTTATTTATTTATTTATTTATTTATTTATTTATTATTATTATTATTATTATTTTTGCTTTTTTCTGAGATGAGAAACTTTTTATTTCATAACAACTTACTAAAACTAAACACCAAAACTCTGACATATAGCCTGACAACATCTTACCTGACTGCAGATACTGTTTCCCATGCCTTTGACAAAATTCCTGTCGGCTCACAATAAATTCTGAGGTAGGCATCATCCGTATCCTTCATTTCACGATGCGACCCACCAGTTGAGAAACACTGACATACACAACTGCCGATCACAACTTGTAATAACTGCTTTAATAAGATGATTGTTTCTGCATAAATGAATACGATGTTAGCTAACTACATGGTTTGTATTATCTGTACATTTTTGACATATGGAGATTAGCTACTTAGACTCAGTCACGTCTAATGACAAATTTCTCTTATTGTAATGTAGAAACATGCATTCTCCATAAAGCTGCCTTGAAACGATATGCATTATGAAAATTGCTATACAGATTGTGGTGGTGTGGCCAAGAACAAGCTGGACAGGAAGTAGGCAAAACGAGCAGAGTTTATTTGTTTCAACAAAAAGAATAAACTTAACAGGGAAGTTGAAAATCATTTCCAACGTATATATGAAGAATAATAAAATAAAATAACAAAAAATAAACAAGTAAAGTAAAGTAACTCTCCCCTGTTAACAAAATAACAAAAATATAACATGCCCATGATGTTACTGTGGCTAGACAACCCTAACTAACTTCTGTTCATCATTGCTACTGTATAAATACCCCTTTAGCACATACCAACCCAAGTAAAGGTAAATATCAAATAATAACTTTACCAAATAAACTCAAACAAAATAACAAAAATACCTAACATAATACAATCATTTACCTAAAAGTACTCGAAAAGAAAATACTCAACCCAACAAAAAGATTGAATGACATAAAATAACAAAACACCAAAGATCCCCTCTAACTCAAAACATGATGGTACAGTCCAGCTTCCTCTGGCACAGCACAAATTAGGAGATTGAAGCACCGCCTCTCCCTTTGTCTGCTTCCACATGGAAAACGGCCGTCACTCCATGGACTCCAGCAATCTAGGACTCAGGTAAAGTTAATCAGCAAAGAATAGAAGAAGTGTGAACCCTTCTGTACATTCAAGATTTTAATAAACTGTTAACTTGTTAAACTTTGTGTTTTTCTTGTAAAAAGGGGATTCAAATAAAAGTAGCAAACCATATTAAATTAAACTAAATTAAACATTAAATCAAGCACAATGGTAAGGCTAAACATGTGAGGTGGGCTACGCACCCTGTCACACAGATACATTAATTGAATTTGCAGCATGAGTTAGTTTTTATATATAACAGAGACCAGCTAATAGTCACTGTGTGAGTAAACCTCACTCCTCTGATCTCAAGAGATGCTCTAGCTACTGATGCAACCTTTAGCCTCCTTGTTAAAGTAGGAGGACCTGGGTGAGGGGTTACACACACACACAATATAATATAATAATATAATACAATATAATATGGAAAAGGAACTGGCCCCCTAGATGTATCCACAACATTGAATCTGGCCCCCTTTTAAAAAAGTTTGGACACACTTTAAGCCCGAAGTGTCATTCTGCATGAAGCAAATAAAACAAGATCTGAAAACTTCTGATGTGACTTTCTCTTCACACCAGTTTATCTTTCTATAGCACTTCCTCTTTCACTTTCAGTCTCTCAGTTAAAAGAGTCTCTACAATACATCTTGTCCATCGATGATAATCACTTGCTTCACAAAGATTATATTTTATACATTAAAGAAAGCAGATTATAATCTCACACAGATATTTTCTGCATCATGTTTCAGTTTGCTTGCCTTGATGTCTCTTCAGTTTTTACAGTGTCAGTTTTTGAAGTGAGAGGGTCTCGAGTTCAAAATAATGAATAAAAAACATGTTCCAGTCAACATTATTTGTTAAATTTATTTCTAAAAGAGTTTGAAAACAATAAATTACAAGGACAGTATAAACACATT
Source organism: Megalobrama amblycephala (assembly GCF_018812025.1). Lineage (NCBI taxonomy): Eukaryota > Metazoa > Chordata > Actinopteri > Cypriniformes > Xenocyprididae > Megalobrama > Megalobrama amblycephala. The sequence continues at coordinate 5,268,642 of NC_063044.1, read as the reverse complement.
AAGAGACAACCATTAAAGATTAGTTATTATTCATTAATTACTCACTCTCATGTCATTGCAAACCTGTAGACCTCGTCTAACCACCATGGGCCGCAGGGCCTTTAGTCGTGCTTCTCCTCACCTTTGGAATTCTCTCCCAGTCAACATCCGTGATTCAGACTTGTTATCTCAATTTAAAGTTAAACTTAAGTCCCATTTATTCAGAATAGCTTATCCTTCATGACTATTGTGTGCACTCAAGTCTAGCACTTTTGTTTTTTGTTATTCTTATAGCTGTCATGTTTCTAATTGGTTGCTTTCTTCTTATTTATGGTTTATTGGCATTGTTATTTACTGTTATTATTTTAATATTGTTCTTGTTACTATTTCTTCTTGATGTATGGTGACCTTGAGTGATCTGAAAGGTGCCTAAAATAAAATGTATTATTATTATTATTATTATTATTATTATTATTATTATTAACAGATTCTTTTTAATAATTGTACAGATTGCCCAGTGAAAAGGATAGACAGATAGAGCTAATGTGTCTGCAAGTGCTTTTAAAAAGGAACTGATGAGGGTCAGTCAGATCAGATGTGAAGAAAATGTTGAAAGCTAGTGGTGACATTTTTGAGGCCTCAGACTGTGAAAACTTTTGTTTTGTCTGTATGAAGCCATTTGGTAACTCAAAGCCAAAGGAAGTTTGAGTAAAATGTGTCATGAAGAGTTTCTGGGCCACCAAGCCTGAACTCCAGGGTTAAAAACATTCATTTGGTAAATACACCATATCTTTTAACATTACTTCTACATTGTCTGACTTCAGTCTAAAATAGTGAAGGGCGGTTGATCTGGTATTATTCTGTCATGTGGCATCTTCTGCTCTACAGCCTTTGCTCTGTTTTTTCTACGTCACTCGTCTGGAGAGAAACTTCCTCACCATGCAGTTTGCAGAAGGAAGCCAGAATTTTTTTTTGCAGCTTTGAAAGCATATTTCCTTCCACAATGTAAAATTCTCTCCTACAATCTAAAACATGAACTGAATTGTTTTGTTCAAAAGAAATAATGGTAAATTAAATACAGGACATTTTAAATACTAGCTAGTTTTACACAAATTTAGACAGATTTACAAGCGGATGAGAGATCATGAATGATAAATCGCTTTCTGCAATGAACGTGCATGCGTGTATTTTCAAGTTACAAACACCTGCAAACCTAACATAGGTGAAAGAGTCTGATGTGTACGAACTAAATTGTTGTAGGATGGTCTGGGGACGACGCATTCTGGTGCACTCTGACAAGAAAAAGAAAAAAAGAAAAATTAAATGTGCTTCAAATAAAAAAAAAAAAAAAAAAAAAAAAAAAAACATTCATTCATTTCACAATTGGGTTCAATTTTGTTTCAGAAGCTTGTGATTTGATTACCTTCTGAAGGGAAACAAAATACAAACTTTCTAAACAAATTATATTCTTATTATAGTCTTTTAATTTAACTCAGCTTGTGGGTAGTCCCACACATGTTTGTGGTCATATTTTAGACTTGGTTTTATCATATGGCTTTTTCATAAGTCTGTGATGCTGTTTTCTCTGATCATTTACCTGTTTTATTTGAGATATGTATTACCTGGGCAGTCGTGGCCTAATGGATAGAGAGTCGGACTTGTAACCCAAAGGTCATGGGTTCGAGTCTCAGGTCCGGCAGGGATTGTCGGTGAGGGGAGTGAATGTCCAGCGCTCTCCCCATCCTCAATACCACGACTGAGGTGAGACCCTTGCTCAATGTGAAGAAAGCGATTTATCATTCATGATCTCTCATCCGCTTGTAAATTTGTGTAAAACTAGCTAGTATTTAAAATGTCCTGTATTTAATTTACCATTATTTCTTTTGAACAAAACAATTCAGTTCATGTTTTAGATTGTAGGAGAGAATTTTACAATGTGGAAGGAAATATGCTTTCAAAGCTGTGAAAAAAATTCTGGCTTCCTTCTGCAAACTGCATGGTGAGGAAGTTTCTCTCCAGAAGTTTCTCTCCCCAACTGCTCCCCGGGCGCTGCAGCAATGGCTGCCCACTGCTCCGGGTGTGTGTTCACGGTGTGTGTGTTTACTGCTGTGTGTGTGCGCACTTGGATGGGTTAAAAATTCAGAGTATGGGTCACCATACTTGGCCACATGTCACTTCACTTTCACTTTCACTTACCTGTGATCCCAAAGTGACTGCTCCAACCCGTCACCATCGAACGATTAATTCTTCAACCATTCAATCATTTTCAGAGGCATTTAATGCTATTGACGATGACTATTTTTATTGTCTTAACTGATGATCTGACTTCATTGTTCTCTTCAACTTGTCTTAATATCTTGGATACTGTGGTTCGAGTAAAGCCTAGAACTCAACCATGGCTGAATGCTGCTACTCAAACTGTAAGGCTTGAGTGTAGAAGGGCAGAACGCCGCTGGAAGAAGGATAAATTGCAGATTTCCTTTGATATTTTAAAGGAGAATTTGCTTAAATATCAAAAAACTGTTAGATCTGAGAAATCAAAGTATCTTTCTAGCGTCATCTGTAATAACTCCCATACGCCAGCTGTGCTATTTAGTACTATTAACGTGGTTTTAAACACTCCCCAGGCAACCTGTTTAGAGCCTTCAGCCGAGATGTGTGAGAATTTTTTTGACTTTTTCATTGACAAGATTGAGGCTGTCAGAGCTAATATTTTGCTCCCTTCGACTTCTTCATCCATTTCCACTGAGTGCTCTGCTGTTTTTGATCAGTTTGAGTTGGTGTCTCTTGACTCACTGAAAGAGACCTTTGTTAAAATGAACTCATCCTCATGTGGTATGGATGTTGTTCCTCTCCGTCTTCTTAAAGATTCATTTGAAACCATTGGTCCTAAAATTCTCACAATTATTAATAGCAGCCTGGCTTTGGGAGTTGTCTTTAAGTCTTTTAAACACGCAGCTGTGGAACCAGTAATCAAGAAATCTAATTTGGATCCCTCAGTTTTTGCTCGTTATAGACCTCTCTCAAAACTCCCATTTCTATCCAAACTATTGGAGAAGGTTGTATTTGGACAATTGAATTCATTTTTAGATTTACATGGTATTCATCAGGTGTTTCAGTCTGGTTTTAAAGCACTACACAGTACAGAAACTGCACTGTTGAAGGTTTTTAATGACTTACTACTTGTCACTGACTCTGGTGATGGCGCTGTCTTAATTTTACTAGACCTTTCGGCTGCATTTGATACAGTAGACCATAATATCTTGATTTCATGGCTAGAGCAATGTGTTGTTATTAAGGGTACTGCATTGGATTGGTTTAAATCCTATTTGGCTGAAAGAACTTTTTCAGTTCATCTTGGAGACTATAGCTGTGTCCGAAACCGCTCCCTATCCACTATATAATCCACTATATCGGGCGTCGGCCATTTTGTAGTGGTGTCCGAATTCAGAGTGAACGACTTCATTCCCTACATTCGTTCACTACTTTATACCCACAATTCTCTCTGATTTCGAGTGTATATTCGATGTACACTTGCTGAAGCACTATTTCCCAAAATCCAATGCGGAGAGGGCTGAGAGCGCATGTGAAAGAGCGGAAATGCGAGCGAGTGTAATCCAGAGATTACTTTACAACTTGCTTTAACATTAATTTAATTCTATTTTTTTTTTTTTTACCTTTTAAATTAATCATTACTTGAATAAAACCTACTAAAATATTGGGAGACATTATTACATAGGCCTAGATGAATTTTAGAAATATAGGCTATCATTGTTACTAATGTGTTAATTGTAATTTAGTGGATGATTTATTTTATTGTGCTGTTTGTATTATTGAATATGTTTTCTTTTTTTGTATCTGCAGCACTTTGATTAACACTTGTTGTTTTAAAAACGTGCTTTATAAATAAACTTTGACTTGAGATCAAACTACACCTTTTACCTCTAACTCCTGTTGTAATCTGTCTATACTGACTGTGTCTACCCACCCCTGTCCATCTCCAAACGCACTTGGCTCGTATCTTCCGCTGCTGCGGGTCATCTCATCTCCTGCATTTGTTTTGTCTGTCTGTCATGCGTCTCCTGGCAATGAGGCGCATGTTTCTGTTTGTGTTCGGAAAGGTTTTAAAGTCTGGTAGTGTGTGATCCTCAGTCATGTAGGATGTATCCAGTCATGTATCCTCAGTCATGTAGTGTATGATGCCCAGCTTTTCTCTGTAAATATTTACAAAGTCTGCAAGTGTATTCCAGCCTTATGTGGGACACTCCGAATGCGACCTTTGAATGCGTCCTCCTTTCCCAGGAATTCGGAGGATGCATGAGGTGTATCCTTCGCTGCTGCAGATAGCCCACAACTCTTTGCGTCACTGTTAACAACCATCATTTATTTGAAAATTTTTAAAAATGGCGGCGTCTGCAGATGTACAGTACAGCTAAGATGTGATGTTTAAGTAGTTTCAAGCTTGTTTTTGTTTTAAACTTTGTTCTTAATATCCTAGCTCCTCCTTTGTCTCTGCAACAGATATCTACATACACCACAGCTCCTCAAGCATTAACCAAAATAAAACAAGTGAATACATTTTCTTTTCAAATTTATAAATAATTTTCATTCATTTAACTGTTGTGAGAGCGCAACGACGCTGCCGTGAATGTGTTGGCATAGCAATGTGATATTTCCTGTTTCCTTTCCTGTCCGTGTGTCCCACGAAGGACGTCTCCTTTAATTCTGGTTAAGGACACTCTGGAGGTCCTCTGGAGCATGCAGCCTTCGGAATTAAACTAAATGAGCTAGTTTTGTTATACAGCTTTGTTGTTGTTGACGACAGCAGGCCCGGATTGGCGAATTCCCGGTGTTCTCAAAATTGAAGATATTTTTGAAAAACACAATTAATTACAAGGTACAGTGCACTATTGCAGACTTATAAACTGAGATTTTAATTACATTATTTTCATGAATTAAAGTGGGCCGGTCTAAAGCATGAAACTCCAGGACTGAAAATGAGTCCCACTCCGGCCCTGGACAACAGTCATTATCAGAAAATATCAAACCTCGGAATGTTTAAGTCAATAGAAAACTGTACGGAGAAAAAGAAGAAAAAGTGGGAGAAAAAATGTTGGTCCTCGTCACAATCGAAGTTGCCCATCCCTGCTCTAGACCAATCAGGAAATCATAACAGTATGAATATTAAACTGTTCACAAGTACAATCTTCACACTCTTATTGTCAGAGGCCTGATAATATAAATAGAGTTGAGCTCATAGTTGTGGTTTGGTTTGTTCTCTTTCAGCTCAGTGGCATTAACCAGTGTGGAGGAACAGCAGTCCTTCACCAGTTTCTGCTTCTTCACTTATCAATAAAGCTAATACCATCATTACAATAAATATCCATTAAGGTATTGTTTCCTTTTCCTTGTTTATTAAACACACAAACTTATTTCTTCTCATAATGGCAAACTGATGCTGTTCAGTTTGATACTGAATGAGTCCTGACAACATTTCAGCGTAAACATGTGTGACATTTTCTGAAAACATGTTACAAGATGATCAACAACATTATCAGAAGGTTTTCTGTAACACACGAGGTTCATTTGTATGTCTTTAATCTGTCATTATGTTCCTAAAGATCAGACTGTAGGTATCAGGAAGTCTTGAGGCTTTAACTCAGTCTGTGTCTTTAACCGTCTGTCATTATTCAGTCAGTATGGAGCTCAGTCCACTTCCTCTTGTGCTCTGTGAGTATTATTTCCTCCGCATGTGTTTCATGTCCATTGCTCTTATATTATGAATAGGATCGAGTGATTTCGTGTTTTGGGAATTTCTTTTCATGCTGCTCTCAGTGTTTCAGATCCAGATCTAGTTGTGAAAGACGAGCTTGAGAGTTTAAGTGTGCAGTTAGAGCTGTTTGTGAAAGAGAAATGAACTCTTTGGGGCGGTTTCCCGGACAGGGTTTAATTTAAGCCAGGATAGGCCTTAATCTGAATAGTTAATCGTGTCTTAAAAAATGGCTTTCTGAAACACAGATTAAGTACAGATTACTAAAACCTGGACTATGGAGTCCTGAATTAAAATAAACCAGATTAATTTAAAACCAGCTGTGCTAATCTGAATTAGCATGAGAGAGGTTGCCTAGAAAACATGGAATGAACCAAGAAAAGCTTAAAATTGCATGGAACTGAGAAGCAAATCCAAGGAAAATAATGTCACCAGAAGAAGACTGCAATAATAATAATAATAATAATAATAACAAAACTTTACTAAACAAGAGACAGTTCTTTTAAAGAAAAATACATCAACTGTAGGGGGAAAAAGTGAAATGCCTGGAAATCTGTTTGTAATGAATTCTATTTAAATAGAGGAATATATATATATATATATATATATATATATATATATATATATATATATATATATATATATATTATATATATAAATATATATATATATATATATATTATATATATAATAATCCTATGATTATTAATGCTTTTGTTTTGTCCTTTACATAACAAACTAAACATAACTATTTACACATGTGATAATCGGTGTCGGCAGTCTAAACGGTTTGGTTTGATAGAAATTGATTTGGTAGAAATGGGCTAGTTTGATCCAAAGCACTACTAAAGTGGTTGCTTCATTATATAAAATAGACAGTTCTTGTTAGCAGGTCCTCAACCCAAGCGAAAGCTACACTTCACCACAATGATAATCTCCAAAAAACACAAACATAACAAAAACTTTTACATAATAGAGCATTAAACAGTAAGAAGTCTCTCCATATTCTCATCTTTCTAAAAAAATGCATAAAATTACACTTTTTCAACATTTAATCTCCCACTTCAGCCTGGTGCAAAGCATGATGGGAAGAGAAAGTCCTGTTTAATTGGGTTACTTGACTGAAACCTTATTTCAAAATGAATACTTGAAATGGTTACTAGAACTCACTTGAAGTCAATTTAACATGAAGCAATCACATTTGAGCCAGAAACAATGTTTTTAAATCAAATATATAGAGTGTGTGTGTGTGTGTGTGTGTGTGAGAGTGTGTGTGTGTGTGTGTGTGTGAGAGTGTGTGTGTGTGTGAGAGTGAGAGAGAGAGTGTGTGTGTATATATATATATATATATATATATATATATATATATATAAATAAATAACACACACATGTGTTTTTTTTGAGACACAACATTAATCTGAAGTTAAACCTGGTAGGTTTAATTTAAGCCTCAGTTTAGTCCTGGAGTAGCTCTAATCTTCCTACAGGAAATCAGCTTATTAAACTCTGGACTAGACTAAGTCTAGGACTATTTTAAACCATGACAGAGAAAGCAGATTTCTGTTAATCTGGTTTAAAAGGCCATTTTATTCCTGGAACTTTGAGAATAAGATCCTACAGAAATAAAGAATCAGGATAACCAATGGATGATCTTTCCTTGAGACATTTAATCTTTCATGAGATTTTTACTTTGTGTTTTCAGTGCTGATTTCAAACATCCACTCTGGACACACTGAAGGTGAGTGAATTTGATTCATAAACTTCATCACAAATGGGTGATTGTGTTACAAACCAGGAGCCGGATTCAGGAAACACTTTGTTATCTGATACTGTGTGTCGCTTTGACTGCTGGTGTAGATGAAGGTGGTGTGAAACTCTGCTTTGAGCTCAGAGCTTCTAACCTAAAGGATGAGGGTTTGAATGAACCCGTCATGCACTGCTCTGAGACACAAAGGCTGAGGATCCAAACACAGTATTTATTAGAAGGGTAATCCACAAACATAATTCACAAAACAGAAAAAAGTTAATAAACAGTCCAAACAGATATCAGGACAGAAACTCAGGCAGACCAAGAGACAGAGAAACAGGGCAAATCCAGAGAACGAATGTGGCGGGGCGGTGTAATTTTGAGACACAAGCCCAAGGTTTTGTTCACTAATAATAAAGTCCGACTACGCCACCCTAAGGATTAACCCCAGGGAAAATACTCAAACCACCCAAATTGGGGAATATAGCACACAGGTTCGGTTCCCTCAAAATGAGGCCAGAGACATGAGTATTTAAAAAAAAAAAAAAAAAAAAAAAAAAAAACACATACAAAATGTTTATTAATACAAAAGTTAATTAAAATACAAAACAATGAATCACAAAAAAAAATAACAAAAAAACAAAACCCCACTTCAAACACAAATTACAAAAAGAGAAAAATATCAAACAAAACCAACTTGAGGTAGTATGTATTTGTATATGTGTATGTATATGTAAAACAAAAACAGTAATACCAGCAGGGGCTGAGGCTCCCAACGGCTGGGATCAATGTAGAGTTTGGTTTCACAAGAGCACACTTCCACACGCACACACACCCGTGCACTCTAATCACACTATCAAACACTCAAGGTGTACACCGCACACGATGAAGGAGAACCACCACCACAAGGAGGAAGATCAAACCACCCGTGGGACCCCGCCTCCTGCAATAAATCAAAAAGAAAATAAATAACTTTGAAAATAAACTGGACAGAAAATAAACTGGACAGAAAATAAACTGGACAGAAAATAAACTGGACAGAAAATAAACTGGACAGAAATAAACTGGACAGAAAATAAACTGGACAGAAAATAAACTGGACAGAAAATAAACTGGACAGAAAATAAACTGGACAGAAAATAAACTGGACAGAAAATAAACTGGACAGAAAATAAACTGGACAGAAAATAAACTGGACAGAAAATAAACTGGACAGAAATGGCAATATGAACATCAATGCAGCAACTCCTCACATAAGTGGTATCAACAAACAAAAGTGAGGAGAAGCAACAATGTAACCAAAAAATCAGATAGTTAATCACCTGAAATTGTTACAAACACCAACTTCTATACAGTAAAATCACCACACGATTTGAATTGCATTCATAGGTTAAACATGCACATGTCGACAGATTATAGTTTCACAAAAAAAAAAAAAAAAAAAAAAAAAGAAAGATCAAAGCAATACAATCAAACAAATATCCACAAACTTAAAGAAAAAAAAAAAAAAAGAAAAAGGTTAAATGATTTAACCATGGTAACTAATAATGAAATAAACCAAAACATGAAGCAGGGCACTAGAAAGGCACGTAATAGAATCAAACCAGCAGTCCCCTTTAATAAACGTTGATGACTTCGTCGGCGCGGCTGTATGGACAGCCGCTCTTTTAACAGCGCGAAGACAGCAGCAAGAGCTCACGGCAGCAAACAAATCACAGCATAGAACGAGAGGGAGAATCCATCAGGATATCACGCCGAACAAAATGCTTCATAGGCACGGGCTTGTCACAGTCATACCCACCGCTACCATCATGGGGTACAAGAAGTCATATATACTGAATTAAGCAAGAAAAGATGTTAAATATACTATACTCACTTTATACTAACCACGCAACGAGCTATTAACATTGCATACCTGAGAGGCAAACAGTCATCAAACCCACTAAGCAGCACAAAAAGGAAAGCAGCACCGGACCATAAAACTGCACTCTAAATAAACACAGTTTTAGATTATGCACGCCAACAATTTCTAAGTCACCGTATTAAAACACAGCACACTTACCCACAGCCACCGTCAACACAGCCAAAGGGGGAAAACGGACGTGACGCATCCCAGGTAACAGCCAATCGGCCTTTAAATAGGAGGTACTATTCACTGATAGGCAAACACTGCTGTCAATAACCTAATCCTGTTACACAGGCAAAGGGTCAAATCCAGGGAAACAGATAAACAATGTTGCGCTCAGAAATGCAGTGATGACACGCACAAGACTTCACAGAGAATGACTGAGAAAACCAGGATTATATACACAGAGTTAACAAGATTAATGAGACACAGCTGAATGTAACGGCTGTTTTGGGAAATGTAGTCCATGATAGGCAATGGTCTGGGGTGGAGTGACCTCTGGTGGCTATCAAGGGTGCACTAATAATTTACCAGAGAGAGAATGAGATCTGCTGAAAAACTTTCACATCTCATGCTTCACTGACTTTATATTTACAGATCCTCCCAAAACATCTCTGACTGTTGAGCCACAGAGTTCAGTGTTCACTGGAGACTCAGTTACTCTCAGATGTGACATATATAATGATGGAGTCACTAGCTGGAGGTACTACTGGTATAAAAAAGGTTCAACCAGAGTTTTCACTGAACTACAGGAACTCACATTCAGGCCTGTTTCTGAGTCTAACGCTGGTAAATACTTCTGTTATGGATCAGAGAAAGGAGGATCACGCAGATCACACTACAGTAATGAAGTTACACTGACAGTATCAGGTGAGTTTGATCATCTCTTCATAAACACACACAAGTTTATCATGTTATTAATAAGTGATTTCTTTTCAGAGCAGTTTTAAGTGTTTCTCCACAGAAGTGGTTGATTTTGACAGAAGATTTGCTTATAACTTTGAACTTTAACTTTAAAGGCACAATATGTAAGATTTTTAGATTAAAATATCCTAAAACCACTAAAACAATGTTATATATTTTGTTGACTTGTGTACTTACATTATCCCAAACGTTTCCAACAATGTTTGAATCCAGACAAATGAGCAGTTTTATCCAGGACACGGACCGTATCATTGTGTCGCCTGTCAATGAAATCATATCATAGACACTGAATGAACATCTACAGAGAGCAACACTTCACTTTATCTTCATTTAGTGTTTTATAAGTAACTCTTCATACAATAAAAACAGCACATTTTATTATTTGTATTTATTATATTATTTATCACATTATATTTATTGTTTGTTGTTGTACAGAAAGACCAAAAGCCAAAGTGTCCATTAAACCTGATCAACATGGAGGAGACTCAGTTACTCTCAGATGTGACATTTATGCTGAAGGAGTCACTAGCTGGAGGTACTACTGGTTTAAAGGAGGTTTATTCATGGTTTCCACTGAACTACAGGAACTCACATTCAGGTCTGTTTCTGATGCTGGTAAATACTCCTGTTATGGATCAGAGAAAGGAGGATCACGCAGATCACACAGCAGTAATGAAGTTACACTGACAGTATCAGGTGAGTTTTATCATCTCTTCATAAACACACACAAGTTTATCATGTTATTAATGAGTGATTTCTCAATGTCAGATCCCAGAGCAGTTTTAAGTGTTTCTCCTCAGAAGTGGTTGACTGAAGGAGATCCAGTGACTCTGATCTGTGAGGTTAAAGGCTCCTCTACAGGCTGGACATTCAGCTGGTTCACTGTAACTAAAGTCTCATCAGGTCAGTTATAATGTGCTTCATCAGGATTAACTGCTTTATTGAAGTGAAATATATAATTTAATACCCAATCCTCCATTACAGTCACTCCTCTGTAACAACATAAGAGCCATTGATCAAACCCTGATTAAAACAACCTGAACATATTGAGTTTATTCAGGTTCAAGTTTTGATACAAATGTAATTTATAAGGGCCAGATCCAATAGAAGTTGTTCCTTAAATTGTTAACTTCACATTATCTTATTTTACAGTCGTCAAAGATCATTATAAGCTGCTCTCAGACAGCAGCAGAGGATCTGGAGGAAAATACACTGTCAGTTCTGCTGCTGTAAATCACACTGGAGTTTATGTGTGTAAAGCAGAGAGAGAAGAAACATCCTATAAAACATGGTACAGCAACAAACAACTACTGTGGGTCACTGGTGAGTTCAAACAGAACTTAAACGATGGGTTTGTCTTTAATAAAGGAAGTTAAATATGTAATATTTATAAATTATAGCTGTAATTGTGTTGTCAGGTGTTTCTCCTCGAGTCTCTCTGATCATCAGTCCCAGCAGATCACAACACTTCACATATGACTCTCTCTCTCTGAGCTGTGAGGACCAGAGTAACTCTGATGGATGGACAGTCAGAAGATACACAGACTTTTGGGGGCGGCTGGAAGATTGTCCATCATTATGGGGATCACAAACAGGATCTACATGTAAAATCAGATCCACCATGCCATCACACACTGGAGTGTACTGGTGTCAGTCTGAATCTGGAGAGAAATCTCCTCCTGTTAATATCACTGTACACTGTGAGTCTGTGTTTCTGTATTTGTTCATTTCACTGACAGTTTACAGTCAATGCATGAAGAAAGTTAACAAGAGCAGGAAGCATTAGATACAGTCGTGACTTTGGCCATAAAACCAGCCAGACCATCATAGACTAAATACACTAAAACACTCAGAAACCAGTGGGCAGTGGAGAATATAAACATCTATTTTTATTTTGTCTTGTTTTTATTATGTTACTGTTTTGTTCATGTTGCATGTTTCCTGTGTTTCTGTAGTTGGTGTGATTCTGGAGAGTCCTGTTCATCCTGTGACTGAAAGAGATACTCTGACTCTACACTGTTTAGATCAGTTTTCAACCCCATCAATCCTCAGAGCTGATTTCTATAAAGATGAATCACTCATCCAGAGTCAAACTACAGAGATGATCATCTCTACTGTCTCAAAGTCACATGAGGGTTTCTACTACTGCAAACACCCAGAGAAGAAGAGAGAGTCACCCAAGAGCTGGATCTCAGTCAGAGGTGAGAGTATATAAACACTATTGAAATGTTCCTGCACAATTTACAGCACTAATCTAAATGTAAAAATACATGTATCTCTGTATCCCCAGCCTCAAGATCTGATGGTCTCAAACAAGCTGTGATAATTGGAGTGACTGCAGGACTGACTGTTGTATTTTTGATCATTGTCTTCTTTGTCCTGCTGTGGCGCTACAGAAACAACAAAGGTTCATCATCTGATATTCATGTTTCTAAACCTTGTGAGCTTCAATTTTACATCAGTCTAAGCTGGTTTTCTGGTCTCCCAACCTGGTAAAGCTGATGTTTGCTGGTTGTAAAGGGTTTTTGGGCAGTTTTCAGCCTTCAGGATGGAAGACCATCTTAAATTGGGCTTCTTATTTCAATTCTGAAAATTATTAATGAAAATCTTTGTCATCTATATTGAAAACATTGAAACTCATCGAAGTGAGTCCTCCATCTTGTCCAGTAGTTATTTGATATACAAAGTTATTGCATATGTAAATCTCTCCAAATTATTCATTTATCAGTTTCTTTTTCTGTCTTTGAAGACAGCAGGCAGTGAGGCAGAGTAATGTTTTGGAACTAAACCATAATAAATAAATAAATAAAAAACATCACTAAACACTTTGTCATTCTCAAACATGTATACATGACAGAGATTTTCCTCAAAACATTTACGTTGTACATAAACATTTTGTGTTTGACTAGGTGGAAGATCTGAGTCTCCCTCTGCTGTCGGTCAACAGCAGAACATCAATCAGAAATCAGAGCAGAACCAGAGTGAAGCCGGATACAAGACACTGCTGTCTGGTCAGACTTTATTCATTACCCATTAATAAAGACCCATAAATCTTTACAAGCTGAGATAAAATACATTTAGGAATAACTTTTAACTGACAGGACAGATCTCTCAAATAAATAATGTTTCACTCTAAAGTTTAACATGATATTTGTGTCATTGACATTCATACAGGTGCATCTCAAATTAGAATGTCGTGGAAAACTTCATTCATTTCAGTAAATCAACTCAAATTGTGGAACTCGTATATTAAATAAATTAAATGCACACAGACTGAAGTACTTTAAGTCTTTGGTTCTTTTAATATGATGATTTTGGCTCACATTTAACAAAACCCCGCCAATTCACTATTTCAATCAATTAGAATACTTCATAAGATCAATTAAAAAAAGGATATTTTAAACAGAAATGTCAGGCTTCTGAAAAGTATGTTCATTTCTATGCACTCAGTACTTGGTTGGGCCTCCTTTTGCATGAATTACTGCATCAATGCGGCGTGGCATGGAGGCGATCAGTCTGTGGCACCGCTCAGGTGTGATGAAGACCAGGATGCTTTGATAGCGGCCTTCAGCTCATCTGCATTGTTGGCTCTGGTGTCTCTCATCTTCCTCTTGACAATATCCCACATATTCTCTAGTTCTCTAGGCGAGTTTGATAGCCAGTCAAGCACAGTAACACCGTGGTCATTGAACCAGCTTTAGGTACTTTTGGCAGTGTGGGCAGGTGCCAAATCCTGCTGGAAAATGAAATCAGCATCTCCATAAAGCTTGTCAGCAGAAGGAAGCATGAAGTGCTCTAAAATTTCCTGGTAGATGGCTGCGTTGACTTTGCACTTCAGAAAACACAGTGGACCAACACCAGCAGATGACATGGCAGCCCAAACCATCACTGACTGTGGAAACTTCACACTGGACTTTCTGTGCCTCTCCACTCTTCCTCCACACTCTGGGACTTTGATTTCCAAATGAAACGCAAAATTTACTTTCATCTGAAAAGAGGACTTTGGACCACTGAGCAACAGTCCAGTTCTTTTTCTCCTTAGAGACGAGCTTCTGACGTTGTCTTTGGTTCAGAAGTGGCTTGGTACGTGGAATGTGACAGTTGTAGCTCATTTCCTGAAGACGTCTGTGTGTGGTGGCTCTTGATGCACTGACTCCAGCTTCAGTCCACTCCTTTTGAAGCTCTCCTAAGTTCTTCAATCGGCTTTGCATGACAATCTTCTCAAGCCTGCGGTCATTCCTTTCACTTGTACACCTTTTCCTACCACACTTTTTCCTTCAACTTTCCGTCAACTTTCCATGAATATGCTTTGGCACAGCACTCTGCAAACAGCCAGCTCTTTCAGCAATGACCCTGTGTGGCTTACCCTCATTGTAGAGGGTCTTGATAGTCTTCTGGAAAACCGTCAAGTCAGCAGACTTCTCCATGACTGCTGTTGGGATTACTGACCTAAACCCAGTATATACCCTGAGAATGGTAATTTAATAGAACGTGAAATTAAATATTTTAATCATTTGAGATACTGATTTTGTATTTATTTTGATGAGCAGCAAGCTGTAAACATCAACATGAAAACAAAAAAGTCTGGAAATATTTTTCTTTATGTCTAATAAATTTAGAATGTATATAAATACTTATATATACTTTTTGAATTAAATTACAGAAAAAAAAAAAAAAATGATCATGATATTCTAATTTATTGAGATGCACCTTCAGCTTGTTATTTGGTTTTATCAAAAACTGCATAGCAAAATATATTTTATTTACTTTAGAATATTAATAGCACATTAAATATTATATTTAGGGCTTTATTTTTATGTTTATGTCAACATAACATCAATATTTTTCAGTGGAATTGAATTAATAAGATGCATGACAAATCTTTGAAAAATGTATATATTATTGGAAATTAATTAATGTATTAATTTATTACAGGAACTGCACATGTTTATGACACAGTTGATGTAACTAATAATAAAGACAGAAGCACAGGTAACGAATTATGTCATTTAAAGTATTTTATGTCATTATAATGAGTTCAGTAGTTCTTCTCTAAAGAAACTGGAAATCAAATCCATTGTTTTTTGTATCACTGTGATTTTTGCAAAGGAAATCAAGTTAAATCAAGTGTCTTATTTCTTTCTGTTGTTCATTGTAGACGCTGTAAGTGGACCGACTGAGATCACATATGCTGAGATTGAAATGAAATCTACAAACAAACAGAAGAAAAAGAAAGAAAAGAAAGGTAAACCGCTACAAAAGTCTCTGCTCTCTTTTAGCATGTTTATTATATTATAATGTTATATTTCACAACACTGTTGGACGTACAGTAAGCACTAAAGATATGAACTGTTTTCATCTTCTAGTCAAAAACACTGAGAGTTGTGACGGCCTGTACTCTGAACTGAAGCTGGAAACAGATCAAGGTGAGCGTCAAACTAAAAACATCATTCACAATTCACAAGAAACCACTGAAAACTTCATCTTCATGCATTATTGAGAATCTAAGAATTACATGAAATGCTGCATAAGAATTATAAATGTGCATTTTGAATTCATTCATATATTTTCAGGTGCTGGATCTAGTGGTGTGACGTATGCTGAGGTTAAAAAAACATACCCAGAGTAGAAACTTCAATCCCAGGATACTGATGAGTTTACAGCAGGTTGAGAAGTGAATGACCAGGATCATCAAGGCAATAGATTTACCAGAACTTACTGTAATATTAGCAATCCTAAATGTGCTTCAGAGACAGTGCTGGTTAATGTTTGCATTAATGTTAATGTTTGCATCATTTCTAATAAAAGCAATGAGCTTTTATTAGAAATGATCAGCTTTTGTTATTCATTAGAAAAAGCCATTATTGTTTCTGCACAGTGTGTATTTATGTTGGTTAATAACAGCAGCAGTTTATCATTTGACAACTGAGTGAACAGAATATTCAGTGAAAGGATATTTCTTTTCTGACTGATGATTAAGTGACCAAGTTTCATTTTTTATTTTTTCATTTCTGTCTTCTTGGTTTTAAATGTATTTGCATAGGTTCCCATGGACATGAAAATATAACAGAATGTTAAAACTGATTCTGGAAAAGTTGTCTTTGAATGTAAATGTGTGTAGTGAAACTATATTTTTTCTAGCTATGCTCAACATATTTCAGCTTGTTTGTTTGTTTGTTTGTTTGTTTGTTTGTTTATAAAGTTTTGAGTGTATTATAAATTTGCTCTCGGTTTTATATACACTGCCATTCAATAGTTTTGGGTCAGTAAGATTTTTTCTTTTCTTTTTTTTAAAGAAATTAATACTTTTTACTCAGCAAGGACACATCAAATGGGACATTTGTACAAAATATTTCTATTTCAAATAAAGTGTACTTTTATTTCTGTTTCTCAAATAAATCCTGAAAAAATGTGTCAGGGTTTTCTCAAAAAATATTAAGCAGCAAAACATTGATGATAAGAAGAAATGTTTTTAAAATCATAGTATTAAAATGATTTCTGAAGGATCATGTGACACTGAAGATACCAAAAGACTTGATGGTGGTTTCGATAAAAATATATATTAAAATAGCAGTGTCACATGATCCTTCAGAAATCATTGGAATATGCTGAAAATTTGCCATCACAGGAATAAATTACATTTTAAAATATATTAAAATAGGAAGCGGTAATTTTAAATAGTTATAATATTTCAAATTACAGCTATTAGGTGTCTTGGCAAAAGGGGAGATTGAAACTTTGTTTATCGGTTTGAAGTGCCTTGCAGGTTGCTAGACAGCGGTCTTGTCCTGTGAGGTTTAGATCCACTGTGACGGACAACAGATCCAGATAGCAAAATTCTCTGTTTTTACTGTTCCTTATGTTTTATTTTTATTCTTCTTCTTTATGTAAAACACTTTGAATTACCATTGTGTATGAAATGTGCTATACAAATAAAATTGCCTTGCCTTGCCTATTAATCTATTTTGATCAAATACATTTCAAAAACATAAAAAAAAAAAAAAATCAATTTTACTTAAATATTCTTATAGCCTATTCATTAATAAATTGCTATAACTCTCTTGCAAGGATGCAGCAGGAGCTCGTAGAAAACCGTTAAAGGCTTAACATGGCTTAAAGGTGCCCTAAAATTAAAAATTTGATTTATCTCGGCATAGTTAAATAACAAGAGTTCAGTATATGGAAAAGACATACATTGAGTTTCAAACTCCATTGTTTCCTCCTTCTTATGTAAATCTCATTTGTTTAAAAGACCTCTGAAGAACAGGCGAATCTCAACAATCTCAAACTGTTACGTAACAGTCGGGATCATTAATATGTACGCCCCCAATATTTGCATATGCCAGCCCATGTTCAAGGCATTAGACAAGGGCAGCCAGTATTAACGTCTGGATCTGTGCACAGCTGAATCATCAGACTAGGTAAGCAAGCAAAAACAATAGTGAAAAATGGCAGATAATAATAAATTATAAAATAAGTTATTAAACAATAATAACTGACATGATCCATGATATCATGATATTTTTAGTGATATTTGTAAATTGTCTTTCTAAATGTTTCATTAGCATGTTGCTAATGTACTGTTAAATGTGGTTAAAGTTACCATCGTTTCTAACTGTAATCACGGAGACAAGAGAGCCGTCGCTGTTTTCATTTTTAAACACTTGCAGTCTGTATAATTCATAAACACAACGTCATTCTTTATAAATCTCTCCAACAGTGTGTAATGTTAGCTTTAGCCACGGAGCAAAACCTCAAACTCATTCAGAATCAAATGTAAACATCCAAATAAATACTATACTCACATGATCCGAAGCATGCATGCAGCATGCATGACGAACATAATGTTATATAATGTTATAATGTTTGCAAAAAATTCTGTTAACATTTGTATAACCAAGAAAAAAAGACATTGTGAAATAATGTTTTCATAACTTGAAGGAATAGTCTCTTTCAAAAATTTGGGCTAAACTGCTTGATTCATATGGATTAGTTTTCCGATCTATTAATGAACTTTCTGAAGTGCCAAAGATAAAGTTGCAAATGCAGTCTATGGAGGGACAGAAATATCTCAGATTTCATAAAAAAGAGAGCTCTTCATTTGTGTTCCAAAGATGAACGAAAGTCTTACGGGCTTGGAACGACATGAGTGTAAATAATGACAATTTTCATTTTGGGGTGAACTAACCCTTAAATGAGAACATTAGCAAAAGATTATTTGAATATATATATTTTTTTACTTGGGTATGGTTACATTTTGAATATTTGCAGCATTAACTATTTAAAAAGGTCACAGTTACATTTAGTCTTGTCTAGAATATATATCCATATGTTGTTGACATTGTAAAAAAAAACAAAAAAAAAACTTTATTTAGTTGCTCAACTGACTTCAGGGAATCACTGCCATTTAAAAATGTTCATACACTGCGATGTCGGAGCCCGATCACACGAAAATGCGCATCAGTACGAGTGTGTAATCTCGTAGAATATATACGCCAAAATGAGTTTTGGCATGCTTATGGTACGCAGTTTTTCACGTGCATATGATACGCACTTTATGGAGTATTATACGCACGAAACACCCCCATCCTAACCAAGAGCGTGTCATATACACACCATAAAGTGCGTATCATATGCACCCGAAAAACTGTGTACCATAAGCACGCCAAAACTCATTTTGGCGTAGCCTATATATTCTACGAGATTACACACTCTATTGATACGCATTCTCATGTGATCGTGTTGGATAATCACGGAAAACAGGCACTGGAAACTGGCAACTTCATGCGCCTTTATGTCTTTTTATTTAAAAAAATGGTTGTCTCTTTTTTTTTTTAATTAATGTTTTTACTTTACTAATACTAATGTTAATACTTTATTTGTCTTTATGACTTCTAAAATGTTAATTTTATGATTTGCAAATAATAGCCTATACACAAATTATAAACAACTGATTGGCCCATTTTTTATTGTGAAATGTGAATTTAGGTTTAGCATTTAATTCATGTTTAATCATGCCAACATTGTCACGCAACAGATAAATGGAACATAAACAGAGTTTATTAGGCTACAGTCTGGGTGGATAATCAGGAATATGAGGCAGCAGAGGTGAGCAATGCAGTTCAAGGTAAACAGATGACGACTTAGCGGAGAGGTAACAATAGTGTCTCCTGTAGTTATGTGACATTTGACACGAAGCGCGTAGGCTATTTAAAAAAAAAAAAAAACACAAAACATCTCACAGTGAAGCACCGGAGTGAGTCGTTTTGCCATAATCACGTGATCTATGACGTCCGAAGCTTCGTCTGGCTTCGTTTTCGCACACAACCACGTAACTGCTTCGTATTCTGATTCAAATAACATGAACCCTTGCGGTATCAAGTGTCATTCGCTTTTTTGATAAGAATAAATCAATACGAATAAATATTTACATCAGTGGCGTAGCCACGGGGGGGATTTCTCCAGATTTCTGAGCGATTTTTTATTTTTTATGTTGATTTGTTACATTGATGCATATGCTGCGCGGTAAAATGCAACAGCTGTTTTTAGACTTATTGGTTTGATTATTTCACGTGTTGCGCGTAGCTTCTGCTGTTATTATCTTTGCGCGTGAGAGTTCGTAATTATGCGGTGAGTGACAATGTGAAGCGGCACCCGAGGCTTCCCGTTTCCAGGACGCGCATCTCAATGCAGTGAAATGCGGTGGGTGCTCGGGCTCCTAACTCTCCATTAATTTTAACCAATAAAAAGTCGATAGAGAATCAAGAACCTCTGACTGCAGCGCACACAGCTTTCTTCTCGTTATTAGTTAATTTGAGGCAGTTTCCGTTATTTGCTCTCGCTCAGATATTGCGTGCGCGACTGCGCGCGCTCAAACTTTGTTATGTAAATCAAACATGCTTTTTCTCTAGAATTGTCTTCTCTCCTGGATTTAATGTTCCTAGAAGCTATTAACCATCAAACTTACATAACTGACTGTTAAAACAACACCTATAAATTGTAAAGAAATTAAGTATCTTTTTATATAATAACTCCATGTACAAATGATATCATTTTCAAACTTAGCCTACTTTAGTCAGCCAGCTATCTAGATATTTTTATTATCTATTTAATATATATTTTTATTTAAAGTTAAGTGCTTATTGTAGCCTAAATGCTTATTGAATTATTATATTTAGCGAACCACTACTGATCATCAAATAGTACAATATCAGCATGAGTGTAATCAAAATGGTTATGAGTCTGGATAATCTGTATTTTTTTAGAATAGAAATAACAGTTTTTCCACGATTCAAAAAGCAAATTACACAATCAAACAAAACAATATGTAGGGATAATTTACTTTAGGTTCTGACAAAATGTTTTATTGTTTAAAATTAATTTATAAATGGTTTATGGTCTGGTCTATGTATCCCTGCCTCTGCTGAATTATTTTTATCCCTGGTGGGGATAAAAAAAAAAAAAATCCCTCCCGGGTGATGCTACTCCACAAACCACCAACAGAGCATCTAAAATACCAAAAATAAAAATCGTTTTTCTTAAAACATTGCCAAGTAAAACGCTGCATTTATATAGAACTGTCTCTTTACGACCACAACAAACGGGACACTTTTCAGACGTGCATTCCGACTTCGCCTCAGCGCCAGGCGCAAGTCAAACGAGCGCGGAAAAGGTGCAGGTGATGACGAGGGAGCTTCAGTTGAACAACAGTGAACTGCGGTCAGATGAGATGATGTCAGGCTATGTCGGTAAAACTCAGAAAAAAATAACACGACTGTCCAATCAGCCGTTATACTGTGCTCGTGGCGCGCACTCAAGAATTGCATGCGCAAATGCGCCGGCGCGCGCTGCATAATTACTTTATTATAGCTAAAATAAAGCGCAATAGATACTACGAGCAATGACCGTCGTTTGAAAATGAAATTGCCAAACATGCGATTAAAGCTGCCTCAAAACTGTGCATGCATGCATGTATTTGTTGACATGGTTTTAAAGCTATTGTTATCCAATTTGTTGGTCTTAATGTCTTAAAAATGCACATATGTACACCAGGGAAATCAAAATTTTCTCGCGGGAGCATGCCCCCGTACCCCCCTAGCAAACTACATTTTATGACCTCTGTAATTATGAAACTCTGCGTACATGTTCTATAAATTATATCTAATGAAATCTGAGGTAAACGTGTATTTCTACAAATGTGCGCACTTTGAGAGTAAAAGTTTGTATGTGTAGTATGCACTGTGATCAAAAATAAATGGGACCAAACGCGATTGAATGTAAAAGTTTGTCTCGTTATACTATTAATAACTACCGATTGATTTTGCATTTCTTTTAGAAATTAAGAATTATTAGTGTCATTGTAGTCATTATTAGTGTCATATATATATAAAATATAGCGGCCCCCTCATTTTTAAATGGGCCCCCCCAAAAATAAAATTCTGGCTACGCCACTTTACATGTGTAGTTTTGTGCATGTTCAGTTATTTATTCCCAGTTCTTCAGTAGACTACTTCAACTGACCATTCTATGATCATGTTTGCTTATTTTGGTAATGCCCAAGCTATTTTTCCTCCAAAATTTATTCACAGCCTCATTTATTCAAATTGTGTAGGTAAAATGACACGTGAAAGACTATTTTTTTATATAGACTAATTATTTTTCATTGTTATACGCATTTCACAACACAAACTGATTTATTACATTACAGTCAAAAATGACTGGGTCTTCTGGGACGCATAGGCAGTTTTTTCCACCTTTTGACCACGAGATGTCGTTATAGTGTGCACCGTTTTGAAAAGCTTCGAGTAATGAACCTTTTTACGACACAGTTGAGGGAAAGCCATGGTGCTTCACAAAGCTTCATTTCGCCATCATAGTCTCTTGTGCAGGTTCTAGTTACTGATCAGAAACCTACATTTTTTGAAATTCACTTTTTTGATATGGGTGTGTGCAACACTGAAGCACAAAGAAATCCTTTCTTAACTGACATGACAAAACAAAGGACTCTCATAAAAATGTCTCTTTTTTAACGAATGTCAGTGAAATGGAGTGTTTCCAAGTTGAAATTGGTCAAACTTAATACTATGAGCTGTTTTCTAGGAATTTTATATAAGGTTTTGGAACATCCAAGGATTTAGAACAGTTTAGAACCCCTTTCTTCTTCTTCTTCTTCTTCTTCTTCTTCTTCTAGTCATATACATTAAATAAGAATGAAAATGAAAAGGGCAATTACAAAACAGCCTCAACTGCCCTTGTACAGCATATAGCTGTATAGCATTGCTATACTTGCAAATATAGTTACTATTTAAAACAAAAAGAGCTATGATACTGTTAATTTACTGATGTACATCTCATTTAGTTTTGTGATGTGAACTGAACCCATTATAGATGTGTTTGTGTCTCTTCCAGGAATTTAGAGAAAAAGACTCACATTTCCATGATCAGAATTTGCCCATCATGGTGTCAAATTTGTTTGCCGCTGGCAGTGACACAACCAGTGTGACACTGATGCTCATGGCCAATATCCTCATATAAGATCAGAACTGCATTTTTATAAACTGCACAGTTCAGGTCACTTTTTCTGAACACAGTGTCACACCAGAGACCTTTCTGATCTCCTCTTGCCTTGACATCAGTGACCATAAATGTCTCATATGGAGGAATCAACACTTCTTTCTCATGAGAAAACGTAGAATATTTGCCACATCGGCACCTTCACAAGTGTTAGATAACAAAAACCAAAAACAATTGTAAACTCTTGGCTACTCTAGATCAAGAAATTATGATGCAAATGAACCTCTTTGTTTAGAGCACTTCTTATACAACTTTTGAATCACAATAATTTAATTTATGTTTCTTTTAATTAAGGTTACTGCATCTGTAACTTTCACAGAGTCAGAACTGCTCAAGCTTTATTTGCATGTCTCACCAGGAACTGTTTGTCCAGTGTGAAGCCACACATAGACCTTCACAAGTGCTGTATAATGATGAGCTCAACAGTTTACATTTTACAGATCATAATCACACTTCAGCTGTTATATCCTACATCACGCACATTATCAGCGATATAAAAAGCCACCTTCCTCATCTCATAGTTTCAAACGTCATTGTCGTCTATCTGTGAGCAAGTGACTTTACTTATCTTCTCCTCTCATCATTGAGCTCCGGAAAAAATAAAGATAAATAGACAAGGTAAAATTGGGAGTAAAGTAAAATATCAATATTGATATAGAACACAGGTTTAATTGCATATTTTACTTTTTTTTTCTCAATCCAACAGAAAATACACAAAAATTTAAAACCGTGTTTTGTAAGATGTTGGTGAACACATAACTGTGTATTACTATTGCAGTGATAGATTTAGTATTTGTGAGATGCTGTTGTGTTTGTCAATTTTTCCAGCATCTGTGCTTCAACAGATCATCTGAGGGATTTGACTGAATCAAGATGCTGCTGATCATTGAAGCTCTTCTTCTCATTTTAGCTGCTCTAGGACAGGTAAGCTTGTGTTTTAGTATGAATATTACAGACATGAATACTGATGATTGATCATTATGATTCCTGTTGCTGCAGGATCACAGAGCTGCTGCAGGACAGAAATATCCATTAAATATGGCACTGAATTCTGTTGATGACCAATATGAGGGCTGTAAAGAGAACATGTCAGACCTGGTGAATACAAAATATCTGAAGAAGGAAATCAATGACTCTTCTGAATTTAGGGATACTTGGCACGATGGTGAAAATAAAGCCAAGAAACCACAGGATAATTTGAAACAGATTCATTCAGTCGCCATTTATGTGTACACTAACAACAATTCGCATGTATATCGTAATTTCAACAATGATGTTCGTGGTGAGAAACAAAAATACAAAGACCAGAAATTCAATTGGTATTCACTTCACTTTCTGTTAACAGAAGCGGTACAGATTCTGAAGAAAACACGAAACAAATGCTATTCGACTTATCGTGGTACGACTGTTGAGTTTGATAAGGATGTTCTGAACACAGAGGTTCGTTTTGGTTCATTTACGTCCTCCTCTCTTGATCGTAAAGTAGCAAATGATTTTGGACCTAAAGCTTGTTTTGAAATTGAAACTTGTGAAGGTGCTGATGTGATCAAATACTCCAAGTATCCTGACCAGAAAGAGGTACTGATTCCTCCATATGAGAAATTTACAGTTGTTGATGTCAAGACAAAAGGTCAGGAAGGTGCCTGGTGTGACACTGTGTTTAAGTTAAAAAGCTCTGGGAAAATAAGTTACCTTAACTGTGGTGCTGATGTAAAACTGGTACAAGACAGGGCCAAACTTTAAATTTTCAATCATTTTGTCTTGTCAAGTCAAAAGTTGCTTCCTTTATAATGTTTTTTTTCTGTTCTGTTCATGCCTGAGTTTCTTGGTTGGTTTTTGTTAATTAGTTCAGTTCTCCTTTGTTCCCTGCATTTTTATGTTTGTCGGTTAAAAAAAAAAGTGTCCGCATGAAACCGCAAAAACATGCTATGAAGCGCTGTCAAGAGCATGCCAAACCAACAGATGGCGATATAACCCTAACCGTAAAGCCATGTTGGCCAATCAGATGTCTGGAATACATTTTATTACCGTTTCTGGTTCCAATCAAAATCTCCGGTTTTACCATCTACATGAACCATCTACCACAGGGCTCGTCAACTGGCGGCCCGCCAATCATTTTCATCTGGCCTGCGGCTCCTCAGTCTCCCTCCTCCTCCTTTCCTGGCAGTGCGGCTAAATTTGGTTAGATCCGTGGCCTACATATCATAATATAATATTATTTGACAGTGGTAGTGAGTAGCCATGTATGGTTTTACCTGTGGTTACCAAGTCTCACTGTGAGAATATATTCAAATAAGCGTAATAATTAATAAAAGTAAAAAGTAAAAAAGGCCTGAACTGTGCAGTGGCTTTCAAGAAACCAACCAAGTCTGTAAAAAATTTCAAAATTTGTTGTACCATGAACAAAAAGATGCTTGGAATTAACACGGTTACATGATTTACAATGACCAATGTGATTTTTTTTCTTTCTTTCCTTTTAGTAGAGTATAATCGGTAGTATGTCAGAAAACATCATTTGTTAAGTATTGTTAATTTCAATAATGGAATAAAATTTGTAATTGACCAAATAAAGTTGCTTCACGGTGATTTTATGTGTCCCTAATTTATTTCTTCAGTTAGACATAGTCTTGTTGCGTCACATGACTGATAAGGCTGTACTAAGTTGCAGCAGCATGCTAATTCAGACCAAGCAATCACACCCAGGGCCTATACCATGAAGCCTACACCTATACCAGTTTAGGTGGCTAGCCAGGCATGTTTCAGTTTAGCTTATTCCAACCCTGGGTTTTAGGTAAAAAAGTGTTTTGGATTTTAGCGGTGTTCATCGTCAAAGTAACTAACACTCCATGGCTAACATCAAAGCCTGACTGGATTGGTTTGGTTTTGTCAACTCAAAACTTATCCCACAATCCTGAGTTTGTTTAACTACCATCATGATATGAGCATAATGGTTTATACTTTCATCTCATACATTAACATTGTTTCATTTCTTAGCGTGCTAACATACACCAATGCAAGCTAGCAGTTCACTAAAAAGATTATTTGTTTGAATGTACTTTTTTCTAGTCTAGTTATACAAATTTTAATTGAATTGCTTGCATTTGTGAAACCACAAACACACTAGGCCTTCAGAGGTGTTGCATTAAACTGAACACTTTCTTACTGCTAAAAATGTGCTGGATGCATCAACATTACACTTCACATGCCTCACAGCAAGCTAAATATCTGAGAATGAATATTTGCTGCATCGTAACACATTTGAATTTCAATAAGGATTTTCTGAACATATACATTTTGTCTGCTTAGAGTTTGTTCACTTAGAGTTTTTTAAACATTTGGTACCAATGACCCTCCAATATGCTAAATTCCCTTGTGATCGACCTAATAATCTTTCTCCTGGTTTCTCAGTAAGAGAGCAGCTTGCATCCTGGTGGTCTCAATGCTTCAGATTTTGGTTGTCCTGGGTCTGGTGGACCTAGAGGTCTCACTACCAACAGCTGCACTTCCTGTAATGGCAGTTGCCATTTGGTATGTTTGGGTCGCATACAAGCTATCAGCTCTTCCAGAAGTGGATAAGTCCACTCCAGCCCCCAAGCCCTGTCCAGAGCCTGTTCCAGCCCACAAGTCCAGTCCAGAGCCCGTTCCTATCATGAGTCCAGTCCAGAGTCCTCTCCTCCCAATGAGTTTGATCCAGAGCCTGTTCCAGCCCACGAGTCTGGTCCAGAGCCTGCTCCTGCCACAAGTTCAATCCAGAGCCTGCTCCAGCCCACAAGTCTGGTCCAGACCCCGCTCCTGCCCACGAGTTTGATCCGGAGCCTGCTCCAGCCCACGAGTCCGGTCCAGAGCTCCCTCCTGCCATGAGTCCGGTCCAGAGCCTGCTCCTGTCCACGAGTCAGGTCCAGAGCCCACTCCAGTCCCGCCTGCTCCACAGTGGTGGTCCACAGCTACACTTTGCTAGACTTCAGTCCTGCCTGCTCCACCATGATGGTCCTCAGCTATACCTTGGTGACCCTCAATCCCGTCAGCTCCACCATGGTGGTCACCAGCTTGTAACGATTTGTACAGTTATTAATCAATTTATGGGTGGAATATGAATACAATAATTCATAAAGCTTTATGAATTATTATGCACATACCGACCCAAGGGGGGAATTAACCATATATGGTGAATTAATTACAACAAATTGTAATCAATTATATATATGATTAGTTCTGGTTTAATAATTAATTAGAGAAACTGTTCATTTGTCCGGCAAACTATAGCTCCTCAGAATGTTATTAAAAGGAAGGTCTGTTCTCTGACCACGAGAAAGACTTCCTATTCTAGCATCCAAACGTAAAGCAAAGATATAGGATCGAAACTTTAAAGTGACCTGGTCTTTGTTGAATGAGCAAGAAGACAAAAAGCATGGATATAATGTATTTAATATATGCAAACTACGACTACAGAGGTTATACGTCTAAAATACAGAATATACAAATATATACAAAGGGAACGTAGAGACAGGACACGAGGGATGGTCAAAGAATGGCAAATTGCGACAGTTAACCCTTTGAGAGCCAGTACAGAAATCAGTTTAAACAAATTTCAGAGAAATTATAATACTTGCATATGATTCAAGTCGGTGTGCAGCAGAGTTTCAATGCGCCTGGCTTGGTTGGTCCTTTCCGAGAGGGTTTTCAAACGAGGTTTACTGACGTGTAAGATGACAGAGAAGAAAGAAGAGAGAGAGAGTCCAAGGAGATGGTGGTCCCGATGGAGGAGCGCGATGGAAGCGCGTCGCCGTGACGTCAGGGAGAGACGTGCGTGAGAACACACAGGAGAATCCCGGTGTTCCCTTTTTATGACAGATAAGCTGACACACCTCCTTGAGGTGGAAGAGCCAATGACATTGGTGCAAAGTTGGCAGGCAAGCTCTTTCTTTGTTTGGTCTCCTAGCTGAATTTGCATACTTTATGACTCTCAGATCGGATTTCGAGATGGAGTACTTTCTTCACAATATCATTAAACACATAGAAAAATGCATTTGTCAGCTATGTGACATATCTCAGTGAATAGCTCGAGTCCGGAGCTTTACGGAGAGATCAGATCAGAAAGGCATATAAAAGAAGTTATGGTTTACAGACAAAATTCCATCATTAAAATGCACACTAGCACAAATACACTCATTTAAACACTAGGAAACATGCATACGCTCGAAATACAGGATGGGTATATTTTGGCATTTTACATATACAGTCAAAAATGTATGTTTGTGTGTTTCTGTATGTGTCTGTGTGTGTGTGTGTTGGAATGTGATCTGGTCCGTAGTCCACATGAGTGACCCTTTGATGTCCCAAGAGCTAGAAGTGGACATCTCTGTTTAGCTTCGGCCAGGTCGCAAAGTTGTCAAGTGGGCTCATCTTTGCAGACCGGTCGGAGCCGAGATGAGATTTTACAACCCGGTCCAGCATGCTAAAAGCATTCTGAACATTCCAAAGTTTATTGATTATCTTGATACGTGTGCATATGCTACAAGCTCTATCTGCTCCACTGTGGTGGTCTTCAGCTTTGCTGAAATGGTCTTTGGTCCTGTCAGCTCCACCTTGGGGACCCCCTGCCAGCACCTCCCTGGTCTGTCATGAATACATGCATCAGTTAATGCTAATGTCATTGAATAGGAAACAGCATCAACACTCATTTGTTATTGCACATTAGTAAGTGTTTTGAAAACATTATACACATAAAACCGTCATTTAAAGACAAAGCATTTTGAAATCATTTACTTTGGTTTGTAATGCAGCTGCTGTCAGATTCAATACAGCTGACTGCTTCATCTGTCAAAAAGGTTTCTTTACAAACTCTCCATTACACCGTGCCTCGCTGACAAAACAAAATGCTCAGACAAACAAATAATACTCTGATGTGAGTAATAATCAGCCACTTGTTTCCAGTTTCCAGCATCCTTCTGAAGTCTTCACAGAGACGCAAACAAGCTGTTTAATCTGGACACATCAAAGCGAACATTCTTTCATGTTCGAAAGAATTCAGATATCTTGTGATGTCAGAAATTAAATAAATTAAAAATTGTTTCTTTTTCCAGTTCACAAAATTTACAGCTATATGATGTTTAGCTTAAAGGGGTCATTCCATGGATTTTTTTTATTATAATTTTAATGTTCCTTAAGGTTATCTTATAAAATCAATAAAGTTTTTTTTGCACAAAATATTAATTCCTTACAGATAACACATTAAGAAGCGCACCTTTCTGCATCTTAAAACTGATTCACACGTCCTTTTTCACTTGAACTCTGACAAAACCCCATTGTAAGTGTCATTGCCACAGTGCACAGAGAAACAAAACCACAAGTTTGGTTATCACACTATCAAAATCTACTGCATGCAATTATGACAACTAACAACTTGAATTAAAATAAAACTAACTGTTTGCTGAAGTTTTGAGCGGTATTAAACAGGGATTTAATTATTTCTGCAGTGCACATATTGAATCACTCACTAAGTTCTCTGCCCTGTTCCTCACAGCTCTTACTCTTTCCAAAGCATTATGAGAAATGTATTTTAAAGCTGAACAGCATAATATCAATGCAGTTTACCCTGTTTCTGATAGTATTCATCAGCACTATTATTAACATTGTAAAGTTGGGTTCATAAACTTTGCGTGACACACACTCAAAAGAATAAAATAGATCACCGGAGAGAAGCAGCTCATGTTTACTTACTCACATGCTCAGCGCTGAGAAAAAAAACACCAACTTGTAATTCAGCCAATCAGGAAACACAAAGATGAACACTGAAGTAAATCAAGCTTTTTGAACAAGAACACAGATTCCAGACTTTAACCCACTATCTCCCATTAATATAATATATATATTTAACCTTACAACATTAACTACTACATTGGCAAATCAATTATTTTGATTTGCCCTAAATGAGAATGAACTGAATGATGTGTTTGTGAGTCCTGCAGAAATCTAGAGAAAATAATGCACATTTCTGTGATCATAATCTAGTGTCAACCCTGTTTTCTGCCAGTACTGACATGATAGGGACAAGTTTGTCTTTTGTGAAACCACACATACACCAGGTGTTGCATTATAGAGAGCTGATGCACAGCTGCTATGTTTCAGTACTCAAGCACAGACATTTTTCAGCGATATAAAAAAAGCCACCTTCCTCATCACTTAGTTTGGAGAGTCATTGTCGTCTGGCTGTGAGCGACTAACTTTTCTGATCTTTTACTTTCGTCATTGAGTACCTAAAAAAAAAAAGAGTAATATAGACCGCAATATTCTCTGGTAATTTTGGGGGACATATTACTATTGGAGTAATTGATTTAGTGAAACACTGCTGTGTTTCTGGTTGTCTTTCAGCATCTGCACTTCACTATCTACTAGATCCTCTGAGGGATTTGACTGAATCAAGATGCTGCTGATCATTGAAGCTCTTCTTCTCATTTTAGCTGCTCTAGGACAGGTAAGCTTGTGTTTTAATATGAATATTACATACATGAAGAATACTGATGATTTATCATTATGATTCCTGTTGCTGCAGGATCACAGAGCTGCTGAAGGACAGATATTTCCATTGGATATGGCACTGGATTCTGTTGATGATCAATATATGGGCTGTAGAGAGAAAATGGCAAAACTGGTGGAGACAAAATATCTAAAGAATGAACTCAAAAAATCACATGATTTTAAAAGAGCTTGGCAAAATGGGGAAAATTATGTCAAGAAGACCCTAAAGGTTGATTTGACAAAAATGAATTATTTTATCGCCATTTATGTGTACAGTGATGCTACTGTATATAAGTACTTCAACCCTGACACTCGTCGTGATAAAAAACAGTACAAACAGAAGACATACAAATGGTATTCACTTCACTTTCTGTTAACAAATGCAATACATATCCTGAAAAAACAAACACAAAATCAATGCTATTCAACTTTTCGCGGTACAGATGTTAGATTTAATGAGGATGTTCTGAACAAAGAGGTTCGTTTCGGCTCATTTACATCCTCCTCTTTAAATCGTAAAAGTACAAGATTTTTTGGAAAAGTGTCTTGTTTTGAAATCTACACCTGTGAAGGTGCTGATGTGGCAAAATATTCTAAGCTTGATGAGAAAGAGGTGCTGATTCCTCCATATGAGAAGTTTAAAGTTGTTGATGTCAAAAGAAAAGAAGAGCAGAAAGGTCTCTGGTGTGACACTGTGTTCACTTTGAAAAGCTCTGGAATAAGAAGTGACCTGAACTGTGCTCTGTTCAAGAAACCATCCAAGACCAAAACAAAGTACTATGTGCTGAACAACGTGCTTTGAATTTACATGATATAGTCATGTTCATCAGCTCCAACATTTGTTCTTCTTGGTTTAGTTCATTGACTATTTGTCAGAAAATGCAATTTGTTTAATTTCAACAAAATTAAATAAAGTTATTTTTAAGTGACCCAATTCAGTGGCCTCAAAGTGATTTTGTGTCTCTATCATATTACTGAACATGTTTAGTGCTTGCTTTCTGTCTAACCATCAGCAGTATCATACATGATCTACTAAATGACCTTCTGAGTGCAATGCAGCTTGCAGAGATCATATTTTTTTAACACACTATAAAAAGCTTTTGCTTCTTGTTGAATTTAATTTAAATTGTTTGAAAAAGATTTTTTAAATATAAATTCTACTTTATCTTCTTAATCATGTTGGCGATGTTGGAGTTTTTGTGGTTTTCATTGTGCAGAAGAGAAGCTTGTGGTTTTGTTGTGAGTGGTCTTTACTAACACCACGACACTTTATGAAATGAGCAATAGCTGCGAAAACATGTGCAATGATGAGTGTCTTTTTAAATGTTCATCCCTTTACATTCAGTCAGAAATGTTGTTTCTAGCTAGAAGAAAATGAAAGATTCATTTCAGTAAATAATTGAAAACTTTAATTGATTAGGCTTGTTCAACAAAAATATTATTTGTTCAAATGCACGTATTCTAGTCTTAAATGAACTTTATTTGTGTGGGAAATCTGCTCTCACTTTAAGTTCATTGAACTATTTTTTTTTTTTTTCCTTTTCAGTGTATGCTTTTAAAATACGTAAGGTTTTATACATGACGTCAATACGTATTACTCATCCTAAGCAGTAGAAACTCAGAGTTTGTCCTGCATGAAACCACAGGCTTTCACAGGTGTTGCATTATCAGATGAGCCTGATGTTTATAATTTGAACAACTTTCAAGTCCTTTGGTTACAGCACTGGCCAAGGTGTATGCATCATATTTAACTTACCATATAGAGCAGGGGTGACCGATCATGCTCCAGGAGGGCCACTGTCCTGCAAAGTTTAGCTCCAAATCAAGGTCTTTCTAGGCGTACTAGAAACTACCAGACAGTTGTGTTGAGGTGAGTCAAAGCTAAACTCTGCAGGAAAGCAGCCCTCCAGGACCGAGTTTGGACACCCCTTGATATAGACTAAAGTTATGACCTTTTTTTTTTTTTTTTTTAGCCAGGAACTCAGTTTGTCCAGTGATAAACCACACAGACTTTCACAAGTTCTGCATTATAATGAGCTAAACAGTTTAGTTGAGCAAAAGGCATCACGGTCACACTTCAGCTGTTATATCTCAGAAAACACACATATTACTAGTGATATAAAAGGTCAACTTCAACATCCTTATCTTAGTTTGAAGAGTCGTTGTCATCTGGCTGTAAGCAACTGAACTTCCTGATTTTTTCGCTTGTTGTTGCCTCCTGAAAAAAAAAAAAAAAAACTGAATTAAACAAATATATTATATATTAACAAATAAATATACCATTTATTAAATATACTGGTGCTTACTTTAACATAAATTAAATTGCTGTACACTGTATAATGATGCCTACTTTAACATCACTTACAACCCTATACACTGGCGGGTGACGCTAGGCAGGGGGCGGTGGTGAGCCGCAGGCAGTTTCACTCATATATGAAGAAGTCACACTGCCAGTCATTTAAAAACACACGACTGTGAAATGAACTCAAATTTCTTGTTGTGTTTATTCATTTCGCAGAGTGTAAATAAAAATAAGTATGTGCCACTTCTGTGTGCGCAACACACACACACACTCAACAAAAATGATTAATTGTGAATTCATATATTAATACTAGACATCTTAAAGATAATGTGTACCAGAAATCGTTGTCATATCTTTATGTTAACATACTTTACTAACTTTTGTTTTGGAGCTTTGATGTAGCCTGATAGTAAAAAAAAAAAAAAAAAAAAGAATTAATCTGCTCTGGTCATGTGACAATTTGCACTAACCATGTGAAACTGCACATATTTAATAGAGACCTTTTATTTTTTTCCTATATAAATGCACTAAAACACCAGTCAATAACATTTTTAGAGCTTCATAAATGAAAACTTTCTTTGCGGGCACTATTGTGACCGGTGAGGGGAAGAGTTATTTTTAAGTGACCCATGCAGTGGCCTCAAAGTGATTTTATGTCTCTAATTCATTTCTTCATTTATGCTTGTGTCTTTTTGCATCATATTACCGAACCATTTTGGTTTTTCCTGCATTATACCACAGGCCTCACAGGTGTTGCATTATCAGATAAGTCAGATGTATCAAAATTAATTCAGCTTCATATTGATCTCAAAGTGGCTCAAATATGTTTCTGAATGTGAAAATGCTCTTTGTGGCACCACAAATCTGAATGTTTGAATCTGTTTTAATTTTGGCTTTTGTGTATCTTGTATCTTTTGGAAATGTTTATTGTGACTAATAAAATATTTCTTGAAGTCTATAACTGAAAACTGCTGATTTCCCCATATGAGATGTTTAATATTAAAATAAATCAGAGAATTAAGACAGGACCAAACTGTGAATAATCAATCAATGCATTTCAAATGGTGAGCTTCTTCCATTGTATAATATTTGATAGCTTGATTGATTCTGAATGATAATCAGTCTTTACAAGTTTTAAGTCAGATGTTCAAACTGCAGAGAGAGAAAATATGTTTATGTGAACACTTTTGTTTGTGAAGTGTTGTAATGAGACATCTTACTGATATTAAACAATTTTATGTTATCTGAGATTGAGTTCATGAGGAGTCAGACCGGTTACAGAGGACAGAAAAAACCTTCTATGAGTTGATTAATGCATCAATGTACAACTTCCTTTTTTCTTATTTTCTTCTTTTTTAAACTCAGGATTAGATTTAGGGTTTGATTAGGGATATACCATACATTTTCATTAACAATATCAGGCAAATTCATGATTATTACCATTATTACACATTCTTAAGAGATCAGGTTGAAAAAAAAATCTTCGACAGATAGGAACTCAAGAGTGACAAACACATACACCAGATCTTCACAACTGATAATCGGATGATCTAAACCATTACGTGACCTAGATGCATCACAATCACGCTATTAACAGAGAGATCACTGATATAAAAAGGCACCTTCCTCATCTGTTAGTCTGAAGAGTCATTGTCCACTGTCTGTAAGCGACTGACTTTTCTGATCTTCTCTCTCATCATTGAGCTCCTGAAAAACAACAAAGAAAACACAGAATCTGACAAAAAGATACAACAGTATTTCCAGGTAAGATTAGGGTTAAAGTACAACTTACAAGGTCAATATAACACTTCCATCAGTGTAATAATAATCAAGTGATTATTGAAAAAAAAAGAATTTAAAACCATATTCTGTTAAAGTTGGTGATGTTGGACCTGTGCCGATCTGTGTTCATATTCTTTCATTATATTTTGAGTGATGGATTTAGTATTTGTGAAAGTTGTTGTGTTTCTAATTGTCTTCCTAGCATTTGCGTTTCACTAGATCATCTGAGAGATTTGACTGAATCAAGATGCTGCTGATCATTGAAGCTCTTCTTCTCATTTTAGCTGCTCTAGGACAGGTAAGATTGTGTTTTAGTATGAATATTACATACATGAAGAATACTGATGATTGATCATTATGATTTCTGTTGCTGCAGGATCACAGAGCTGCTGCAGGACAGAAATATCCATTGGATATGGCACTGAATTCTGTTGATGACCAATATATGGGCTGTAGAGAAAAAATGATGGAAAAACTGGTGGAGACAAAACTTCTAAAGAATGAACTCAGAAATCACCTGATTTTAAAACGGCTTGGGAAAATAATAAAGCCAAGCCCCCAAATAATAATTTGACAAAGAATCATACAATCGCCATTTATGTGTACAGTGATGCTAGTGTATATAAGCTCTTCAATCCTGAAACTCGTCGTGATAAAGACCACAAACACATGCCATACAAATGGTATTCACTTCACTTTCTGTTAACAGATGCAATACAGATTCTGAAAAAAACACAAAATCAATGCTATTCAACTTTTCGTGGTACAAATGTTAGATTTAATGAGGATGTTCTGAACAAAGAAGTTCGTTTCGGCTCATTTGCATCCTCCTCTCTTGATCATAAAGTAGCACGACGTTTTGGAAAAGTGTCTTGTTTTGAAATCCACACATGTGAAGGTGCTGATGTGACAAAATATTCTAAGCTTCCTCGTGAGAAAGAGGTTCTGATTCCCCCATATGAGAAGTTTAAAGTTGTTGATGTCAAAAGAAAAGAAGAGCAGAAAGATCTCTGGTGTGAAACTGTGTTTGTTTTGGAAAGCACTGGAACAAGAAGTGACCTGAACTGTGCTCTGTTCAAGAAACCATCCAAGACCAAAACAAAATACTATGTACTGAACAATATGCTTTGAAATTACATAATATAGTCATATACATCAGCTCAAACATTTGTTCCTCTTGGTTTAGTTCAATCAATAATTCTTTGTCAGAAAACACAATTTGTTTTATTTCAACAAAATGAAATAAAGTTATTGTTTAGTGCATCAAAGTGATTTTTTTATGTGTCTAATTCATTTCTTCATTTATACTTACATCATTTTGCATCACATTACTAAACAATTTTAGAGCTTTCTATTTAACTAACTGCCAGCAATAGCATATTAACTTCTAAATGACCTTCTGAGTGCTTGTGGCGATATTTTATTAACACTAAAAGAAAAAAGCCGTTGCTTCTTGTTGAAAAGGTATTTTCTAAATATAGAAAAAAATATATATATATTTTAATAATAATTACAATTAAATATAATATAAACATAACTGTATACCAGAGGTGTAAAAAGTACTCAAAAATGTTACTCAAGTGAAAGTACAAGTACTGAGTGAAAATTTTACTCAATTAAAAGTAAAAGTATCTGGCCAGAATCATACTTGAGTAAAAGTAAAAAAGTACTACATTAAAATTGTACTTGAGTATTAAAAAAGTAAAACAGCAAGAATGAAAACTAGAGATTCTTGTTTAAAGATGCTATCGAATGAAAAATTGAATTTATCTTTGCATAGTTAAATAACAAGAGTTCAGTACATGGAAATGACATACAGTGAGTCTCAAACACCATTGTTTCCTCCTTCTTATATAAATCTCATTTGTTTAAAAGACCTCCGGAAAACAGGCAAATCTCAACATAACACAGAGTGTTACGTAACAGTCTGGATCATTAATATGTACGCCCCAATATTTGCATATGCCAGCCCATGTTCAAGCCATTAGACAAGGGCAAAACGTCTGGATGTGCAGAGCTGAATAATCAGACTAGGTAAGCAAGCAAGGACAATAGTGAAAAAATTGTCTTTCTAAATGTTTCGTT
Organism: Megalobrama amblycephala; assembly: GCF_018812025.1. Lineage (NCBI taxonomy): Eukaryota > Metazoa > Chordata > Actinopteri > Cypriniformes > Xenocyprididae > Megalobrama > Megalobrama amblycephala. Next base: position 5,232,056 of record NC_063044.1, on the reverse strand, counting down.
AGCATGTTGCTAATGTACTGTTAAATGTGGTTAAAGTCACCATCGTTTATTACTGTATTCACGGAGACAAGAGAGCTGTCGCTATTTTCATTTTTAAACACTTGCAGTCTGTATAATTCATAAACACAACTCCATTCTTTATAAATCTCTCCAACAGTGTAGCATTAGCCATTAGCCACGGAGCATAGCCTTAAATTCATTCAGAATCAAATGCAAACATCCAAATAAATACTGTACTCACGCGATTAGACATGCTGCATGATGAAGACTTTGTAAAGATCCATTTTGAGGGTTATATTAGCTGTTTGAACTTTGTGTTTGCTGTTTAAGGCAGTTGAGAGCTCGCGGGAGCGGGGGAGCGGGAGATTTAAAGGGGACACATGCTTAATCGGTGCATATGTAATAATGGCTCAAAATAGGCAGTTAAAAAAATTAATTAAAAAAAATCTATGGGGTATTTTGAGCTGAAACTTCACAGACACGTTCAGGGGAGACCTTAGACTTATATTACATCTTTTGAAAAGGGGTTCTAGGGCACCTTTAAGCTTTTAATCTCTAAAAACATGAAGTGAATGAACCACATACAAAGTTTTATCCTCCTTTAGAACTGTTTGATTAATTGTATGATTAATGCCAGTATGCAACATGCTACTCAAAAAGTTGCAAAACCTCGGATTTAACTTAAGCAGAAGCTGATTTTCAAAATTGTGAGTGTCAAGCCTAGCTCTTTTGGGCCTAAAAATCAATCCTGCAGTGCCTGAAACACTGGTGTCTGAAACACAGGCCAGATATCCATCCAACTCTTTGCTGGCTTCATGTGTTGTCTGTTTCAAAGAAGCGAAAAAGTCTCCATCATCAGATGAAACTGTTGGCCACGGGTGCTCTTGATTCTGTGGCTGATTTTTGACTTCCTCCATTTTCTTCCACTGACTGTTATAATTTCCAGGTCAACAAAGAGTATAGAACCCAAGAGGCGACACTCTGATACTTTTTAGGCAACAGTCACTAGAAGGCGCTCCGGTAGCGCGGCCGCCATTATGGGGTAAAAAATACTAACTGGAGCATTGAATCCTTCACATCTTACGCACCGAAAATCAGCGAATTTCACTGCCAAATCAGAAGCGCAGTAGAACAGTTTTTTAAATTAAGTCACCAGTAAATTGTATGGCTCCCACAGTAAATGTTGTATTGTCTTATATATGCTTTATTTTACCAGCTGTGGAATCCAACCATTCAACCATCTGAGGTAACGTAGTTAGCCTACTTTATTGAGTATTTCCATTTTATGAAACTTTACACATTTATTAATAGTAAATTAATAATTAATACATTTAAGATCATCATATTTACAGCGATCAGTATATTTCAGACCTAGTGGAGTATTAGTAATAATATCTAGGTCTGAATTGAAATAAGCTATATTGTACGTTTTAATGGATCACTCTACAAACATAATGATCTTATAATACATGATGCATTGCTGTGTCCGTTATCGCATTATTCCCACATTTGGACACTTTTGCTTCAATGGACATTAGACAACACTGCAAAATCAAGCTATTATATTCATATATTTATTGTCCAACATTCTCAATTTTTCTGATGCATGTCATAATTTAATTTCATATGTCGGTATTAATTCAGTGTTTATAAGTCTAATACTAATACTAGATCTTTTAAAGAATTTTAATCCAAACTGACTGAGAGCAAAAAGGTTTTGTGAAAAAGTTTTTTTTTTTTTTTTTTTTTTTTTTTTTTTAACAAAGCAGCTGATATTGCCATAGAAACTAGTGGACTGCCAAATCGCCTTCACCCCAAAATGGCGGAAATGCGAGGCCGCTGCTGGCGCAGGTGTTGCAATGGAACATTCTGTTGAGTGTCGCTTCTTGTTAGTGTATATTCTTTGATGTCAAGGTGCTGTGCATTGTGGTAATTGATGCAACATGACGTCACTTCCAAAGGACCAATGAACATGTCTGACCAATTTCATGGAATGTGAAAATGAATCTCATTGAATAAATAACCTTTAAATTAAACTGGTCATCAGCACAATTCAGTTGGTTTGGTAATAGCAAAGGAAAATAGAATGAAGTGATCTCCAAAAAATAAGTACTTTTTGACTGTAAATAAAATTGTAAGGAGTAAAAAGTACTCCTTTTTCTCAAAAAATGTAATCAAGTAAAAGTAAAAGTATTGATTTTTAAATAGTAAAGTAAAAATCCCCAAAAATAATACTTAAGTACAGTAATCAAGTAAAATTACTCAAGTACTTTACACCTCTGCTGTATACTTAGTATTTTACATCTTAATCATGCTGGAGATTAAGAAGAGTTAAGAAGAGTGATGTTGGAGTTTTTGTGGTTTTCATTTTGCAGTAGAGAAGCTTGTGGTTTTGTTGTGAGTGTCTTTACTAACACCATGACACTTTATGAAATGAGCAATAGCTGCTAAAACCTGTGCAATGGTGAGTGTCTTCTTAAGTGTTCATCCTTTAACATTTTGTCACAAAATGAAAGATTAATTTCAGTAAATAATTGAGAAATTCAATTGATTAGGCTTGTTCAACAAAAATATTATTTGTTCAAATGCACTTATTCTAGTCTTCATAGTTCTTAAATGAACTTTATTTGTGTGGGAAATCTACTCTCACTTTAAGTTCACAGAACTAACTTTTTTTCTTTATTTTGAGGGTATGATTTTGAAATATACATAAGGCCCGTACTACTCATTTTAGGCAGAGAAGAGCTCAGTTTGTCCAGTTGTCCACAGGCCTTCACAAGAGTTGCATTATCAGATGAGATGAACAAAGACAGCTGGAAGATGCTGAGAAGATTTGCACTCTCAAAAAACTGAGTTATAACATTGGAAGAGACGTTCATTTTAAAGAAAAGTGATTGTCTGTATGCAGCGCCAGTTTAAAGCCCAAGACCAGCCCATTTAATTCATACCTGAAAATTTTGAATAAATGAACAGTTCAGTTCTTCCTATCCAATTATATATATGTATGATAGTTTCAACCTGATAAATAATGAATGACATACTAAATTGCTTCAGCAAACAATGTGAGCAACTGCATGGTTTGAATAAACTAAAAAAAGTCAAATAAATGAACAGTAATATGACAACATGGATTATGTTCTTCTATGAAAAGTCATATTACACCATTGCGTCTTGCCTAAATTACATTTTTATTTGAGAGGTTGTAATGACTGAAAATATTCAGTCATTCACTGGACAGAAACTGAACATGCTCCTGCACCCACTGCTCATGGGTTAAGCATCTCTAAACTTTTGGACACTATTGCTGCTTTCTGCAATATTATATTCCTGCAATACTGGAGACTGCGGTTTCAGTAGTTCTAGGACCCAAGTTTGTGACAGCACTACCTAGCCAATTCTTCTGAAACCTGAATTAAACCTAAAACAAACAAGTGGTCGGAAATAATCGCATTTTTATTATCTTTCTACCTTATTTTTAACATAGCAGGCATGTCCATTTTAAGCTTGAATGTTCAAGGATTACAGTGTCAGGCATCTCCAGTTATTTTAGCTGTGCAAAAACAGTTCATTCATGGTGACTGATTTTGTAAACTGGTATTGATTTTCATATTATTTTAATTTATTAACCTACTTCACCGTTTACTCCATGCACTGTTAAGTCAGTCACACACCACAGAACCACGATTGTCCCTTATTTTCCTTTCCAGAAGTTGGCAACCCTATTCGCAGATAATCCGCTGAACAGACCTCGGCCCCCCTCCCGCCTCGGCCTTCCTACCGTCCCACCGATAACCGATGATATATGGAGCCGGACAGAGTCTCTCCCGTCCCGGCCTTCATCCTCCCGTCTCGCGGCACCGTCATTTGTCGACTTGACAACAGTCGGCAGTACGTGCCCACCAATGAGTGTAAGTTGCCGAGTTTGCTTATGTTATAATTAGTAGGTAGTCCACAGTAACTCTACTAAAATTTGCAACCCTCTAAATTATTCTTTTTATATCCATCAGTATGTTTGGTCAGTTGAGGCTGCAGCTCTCGCGAGTGGGCGTGGTTTCAGCGCCGACAGCGGACACGCCCCCAGTGTTTGAGAACAGAGAGCGCTGCCTATTTTTTTTTAGATTTTGATAACTTATTTCATTTACTTGCAGATTTTAGAATCATTCAAATTTGGCTGGGTGGTTAATAACACATTTTTCTGCGGTGTGACAAACTCAGAACACATACTTTAAAATGACTTTACAGGGACTTTAAACATTAATAGATCTCTCTAGATCACATCATCTTCACTTAGCCTATTACAATCCTTTATTTCTTATACAAACTTTATTTATTTCATACTCTTAAAGTATGTGCTCTCATATTTTTTGCCATATCAAATGTGTATCCGAAACAGTTAAAGCAGGAAAAGAAAAACTAATGTTAAAAAGTCAAGGGTCAAGAGCCCAATTAAAACAAATACTGATCACCAATGGGACATCAAACAATATAGAAGCAAATAAAAAAAAAAAATCCAAAATTGGTTTAGATCTTTGGGCCGAGCTGCACAGAAATGACTGAACGGATTTTGGATATTCACTGTTGTTCCTGTGAAATATCTCTCCAAAGTTGACCCTGCCTGTGTTTGTGTTCTTATGCTAGTTAGCTTAGCATACTAAATGGTCATTTTGTAAAAGTTGCTTCTGTTCCAGACATTGAATCTTTCTGAGAATGATCTAAGCTGAACTTATTAAATATAACATGCGGTGCATTTTTTTAATAAAAATTTCTTCATTTTGAGTTCATTCTCAAATAACTACTGAACTTCAGCGTCTGGGTGAACAGTACGGCATCTTCCCAGTGCCGCAATGCAAGATGAGTGACAGGCGCCTAACCCAGAGGCTGTGGGTTCGAGTCTTGTGCGGGACAACTTTATAAAATTGTGTGAATTGTTGTCATTTCAATTCCTTTATTATCCTGGTAAGCATTGTAATCTTTATTCCTCATGGATTATACATAAATGTGTTTTTGTTCATTCTGTGTTAATTCTCATCTGAACTTCTGCTCATTTTGAGTTCATTCTCACATTAACTACTGCACTTTGGCATGAGTGTGAACACTCATCTGTCCAGTGCTGCAACGAGATGAGCAACTGGCACCTCTCCCAGAGACTAAGGGTTTGAGTCCCGTTTGGGGCAAATTGTGTGTAATGTTGTGCCATTTAGTTTAGTTTTGTTCATTCTGTGTTCATTCTTATATGAACGTCTGTTCATTTTGAGTTAATTCTCACCTGTACTTCTGAACCAGCAGTTTTTCATGCATGTTCTATTTCTGCTACATAATATGGCCCCTGTAACGAGGTTAGTAGATATGGGAAGAAGGAGGCGGGAACCGGCGAACATTGAGCAAAACTTTAATCTCAAAATAAACAAACAAAACGAAAGTAATGCCGGCAGACCCTCGCGGACGTCTGCCGGATAACGTAAAGTCCAGGCCTGGTCCTCTCTCGTCCTTCACTGATGTCGCTCCTCCTTTATGCCTCCGGAGCTCCTCCGTGAGAGACTCGAGGCCGGCACGCCTCGCAGGTGACGCTCATTATCACTCGCGTCACCGGCCTCGCGCCGTTCCCTCACGGCTCTCGCCCGCCCTGCTCGTCACATACCCCCAACGCCCCTCGCAGGCCGGGGGGTACTCCCGCGACTGCGCTTACTCCCCCCCGGGGCCTGTCTCGGCGGCTGCAGCACCTGGGGGTAAGGACAGACGAGACGAGAGAAAGGAGACGGAAGCAAGTGAAAAAAAAAAAAAAAATTCTTGGTCCGGTTCCCAGACACACTGCCGCCCGGTCCTCAGCCAGCCGGGAGGCTCTTCCTCGCGGTGCCATGCGGTGGCACTGGACGCTCGGTGGACGGCCCGATCCTCGACCGCCTCCTGGCGGCCGGCGATGGCTCCTCCGACTGAGGGCAGCCGGCAGCGAGTCCCCCGTCCCCTGCTCCTCCCCTTCATGGCGGACGGCAGCAGGCTCCGGCCCACGGCAGACGGCGGCGACTCCTCCGCTCCCTCCAGGTCCAGGACGGCAGCCACCCACCTCGTCCCAGGAGCACGGCATCCGGGTCTCCGTCCCACCTTTCACAAGGCTCCAGCACCACCGCCTCGGGCAGCCTCTCGTGGTCTACACACACTCCCGCGCTGCCCGAACTCCGCAGCACCGCGATCCCCTCAGCAGCGAGGGCTCTTCGACAGCATGTCCCTCCTTCCTCCCGGGTTTCGGCACCAATGTAACGAGGTTAGTAGATATGGGAAGAAGGAGGCGGGAACCGGCGAACATTGAGCAAAACTTTAATCTCAAAATAAACAAACAAAACGAAAGTAATGCCGGCAGACCCTCGCGGACGTCTGCCGGCCACACAAACATAATAAAACATAACGTAAAGTCCAGGCCTGGTCCTCTCTCGTCCTTCACTGATGTGCTCCTCCTTTTATGCCTCCGGAGCTCCTCCGTGAGAGACTCGAGGCCGGCACGCCTCGCAGGTGACGCTCATTATCACTCGCGTCACCGGCCTCGCGCCGTTCCCTCACGGCTCTCGCCCGCCCTGCTCGTCACAGCCCCATATTGCTGCTTGCAGCTATATTTTTGAATGTACTTGTTCTAGTCTCATTACACAAATTTTAATTGTTTACTGACAGACTGCCCTTACAGAACAAAAATATATATTTTTTTAAAAATATATATTTCCATATATTTATGATCAATATATTAAATAGTTTAAATATATTGAAAAAATATATGAAATAATATAATGTGTTAATATATTGCAATATATTGAATAATACACAAGGAATTGCTGCTTTTCATATATTGAAAAATATGTGACAATATATTGTTAAATATATTCAAATATATGAAAAGCAGCTATATATTGAAAAATATATGAAAAAAATGTAAACCAATTAATATACTGATCATAAATTTATGGAAATATATTTTTGTTCAGAGAGGGTGTAATGATAGATAGGAAGAATTTGTGCTTGTGTTTGTGAAACCACAAACACTAAAGGCCTTCAGAGGCATTGCATTATCAGATGAGCTGAACAGTTTCAAACTAAACATGAGCTGGATGAATCAGCATCACAGTTCAGCTATATATAGATCAGAGCAAGCTAAATATCAGAGAATTAATATTTGCTGTGTCGTAACACCTTTAAGATCCGATAAGGATGTTGTTGACATAACATTCTGCTATTTCATTTGTCTGTTTCACAGCTCAACCTCTTAGGGCAGAGTTTTTTTTTATTTTTAATATTTTTTTTTTTATGTTAGATACCAATGAACCTCGAATATGTTAAATCCCCTTGTAATCGACCAAATAATCTTTCCCCCATTTTCACAGACAAGACATAAGGCTAATCGCAGACTAAAATGCATGTTTGAGTTGTTTTAACTAAAAGCTCATCTTTTTTTCTTAAGATGCACACCAGCAATTTTTCTTTCTTTTTTTTTTTTTCCTAGGGCACATTTATAAAAGCTACTTAAATGTCCTTATTGAACTAAGGCCTAATCCTGGCTTAATCTAAGTCCTGTCTGTGAAACTGGGCCTGAATTATAGATCTTAAGCCCTGGATGAAGACATGGAGATTTCTGCATAAAAAAAAAATAATTAAAAAACATGGAAAGCAACAGGAGCTGATGAACATAATACAGGAGACTTTGAATCCCTTTGACTGTAGACAAAGTATTCATTGACTCCTTCCTCATCCACAAAGCATAAAATATTTATAGGAATTTATTCTCTTTTTTCCTTTTTAAAAAAAAAAAAAAAAAAGTAAAAGCTGAATTTAAGGGGTTAGTTCACCCAAAAATGAAAGTTCAGTCATTTATTACTCACCCTAATCTTCAGAACACAAATTAACATATTTTAGTTGAAATCCGATGGCTCCGTGAGGCCTTCATAGGGAGCAATGACATTTCCTCTCTCAAGATCCATTAATGTACTAAAAACATATTTAAATCAGTTCATGTGAGTACAGTGGTTCAATATTAATATTATAAAGTGATGAGAATATTTTTGGAGCGCCAAAAAAACAAAATAATGACTTATTTAGTGATGACCGATTTCAAAACACTGCTTCAGGAAGCTTTGGAGCATAAATGAATCAGTGTATCGAATCTGCTGTTCGGAGCGCCAAAGTCACGTGATTTCAGCCGTTGGCAGTTTGACACGCGATCTGAATCATGATTCGATACACTGATTCATTCATTTTGTTCCGAATATTCCTGTGTTTTGAAATCGGTCATCAGTAAATAAGGTTTTACAGGTGTGGAATGGCATGAGGGTAAGTAATAAATGACAGAATTTTCATTTTTGGGTGAACTAACCCTTTAAGCAAATCTCTTTTAAAATAAGTGTTTACTTTATAGCATTGAACTGACTTGCTAGAGGCCAAGTACCAAAGTTGCAGGCATCTGTTTTATCTTTTAGTTTTCTTATTCTTTTTCTGATCCTGTTGCCACTGACAGGCAGAACCATATGCAATTATATTCAAAATGTTATTAATTTGGAACAGCTGTAGCACAGGTTCTGAAAAATCATCTGATCAAATCTGGAGTCAGGCTGTCAAACCAATTTTTACTTGAATGGTCTTGAGTGGCTTCCATACACTCATAAACAGTCCAGGAGGGAGGTGGAGCGGAGGCGGAACAGGGGGCAGGATGAAGGGCCAGGTCCGTGGAGAGGAATACGGCCTGGAAACTGAAGCAGGGCAGACGACCAGGGTGAAGAAGGCTGGACAGACGACAAGGGCAACAGACTTGAAGACCCCCATGGTGGAGCAGACGTCCACCAAAGCAGCTCAGACGAGCTTGAAGACCCCCATGGCGGAGCAGATGACCACCAAAGCAGTTCAGATGGGCTTGAAGACTCCCACAGCGGAGCAGATGACCACCATTGCAGCTCAGATTGGCTTGAAGACCCCCACAGTGGAGCAGATGACCACCACTGCAGCTCAGATGGGCTTGAAGACCCCCACGGTGGAGCAGATGACCACCACTGCAGCTCAGATGGGCTTGGGAGTTCAGAAAAGACCTCCAGGGCTCTGACTGGAACATCCTCTCTGGTCATGTAGCGGCAAGCTGACAGGAACAACCTCTGTGGTTGGCAGACAGGAAACTCAGGGATCACCACAAGGCTGGATTCTAGGACTGCGACAAACTCTGAACTGGACTCATGGACAGAGGTGGACTAAGGAATGGACTCATAGATCCAGCAAGCTCAGGAGCAGATTCATGGACTGGAGTGGGCTCTGGAGTGGATTCATGGACTGGAACAGGCTCAGGCGTCGATTCATGCACTAGAGCAGGCTCTGGGACTGGAGTTGATGTGTGCGCAGCCCACACACACCAAATGGCAGTGGCCATAATGGCCAACGCTGGAATCTCTGAGGGCTCAGGCGTGGCAGCCATCTCGGCTGAGGGTCAGGAAGATCTGAGATGTGACAAGGCTCTGGAAGATCTGCTGAGGCGTGACGAGGCTCTGGAAGATCTGCTGAGGCGTGACAAGGCTCTGGAAGATCTGCTGAGACATGATGAGGCTCAGGAATGTCTGCAAATACAGGAACAGACTCCGATGCAGCCATCACGTAAACAGGTTCTGGTGAGGGAATTACTGGGTTTGGAAGTGCAGAGAGTATCGGGGGCGTGATAATCAAGGTGAAAGGCATAGAACTTTGCAATGATTGATAGTCCATAAAGTCCATAAAGTCCATAAAGTGTCTTAGACTACAATTAAATTTCCCTTCAGGAAACCAGGATCTTATGGGCTCATTTAGTCCAAAACGGAAAATGTCCTTTAAAGCCACATCATCAAATGGAACTTGAAAAGATAACTCACAAAACTGGTGAACATACTCCTCAATAGATAATTCCCTTTGCTTCTTATATGTCAAAAGATCAAGGCAAATTAGATTTTTTAATGTCATGACCAATTTAAATGTCTCCAAAACATGCTTAAATGGATGAAATTTTATGTAGGACAGTGGTTCCCAACCACGTTCCTGGAGGCCCCCCAACCACTGGTGTCAAAAGTATTCACATTCAATACTCAAGTAGAAGTATAGATACTAGGGTTTAAAAATACTTCTGTAAAAGTTAAAGTATCAACTCAAGCTTTTTACTCAAGTAAAAGTGTAAAAGTACTGGTTTCAAAACTACTTAAAGTATAAAAGTAAAAGTAATGTAAGGAAAAAAAATGCCATTAAGGACAAAAGCTTAGGCCGCGTCACAGGGGTCTATTGTGCACTCCACCTCCTCAAAATGTCATCAATAACCTTTATTGGAATGTAAATGTACATCCAAGCTTAACTGCAGGAATCTGTGAGGGCAGCGGACAAGAAAAATGTGGGTAGTTTTGGTGTACCCAGGGCAGGCTTAGTAACAATCAGGGCTTGACATTAACACCCGCCAACCCGCCAAAGTTTTCAGCTGTTTCAGTTCACACCGCACAGACAAACGCCAACAAACTCATCTGTTGGAGTTTGTTGGATAGGTGTTGGCGTTGGTTGGAGTCTGTTTTTACCAGACTGAACATGTTTAATCGGCGTTTGTTTGGTCGTCTGAGCATCCAACAAACGGCAACAAACTCTCGGTGCGTTACAAATGGGATATATCGCCCTCCGAAGGGCACTTCGGAGTGAAAACAATCATGGCCGCCATATTGAAGGGTCGTTCCAAACCGAAGTGTTCAAAACTGGCCACTTTAAAGGGCCCTTCGGAATGAAGGATTTCGAAGGGTATAACTGATGGACACTTCGGACCCCCATGATCCTTTGCACAGTGAAGTTGTTTGTCGTCACAGAATGGGTACAGGAGGCTCGGAGTTCGATTTTACCTATACATGTATGTAACCCAGGTAGGGTTATTATTATGTTGGGTTAATAACAGAATGGGTTAATGCTAGGTAAAATAAACAAGTTATTATTGAGTAAATAATATTTAATTCATGAGAAGGGTTAATTTGGAATACATTAGATGGGAGTGCATCATTTATGCTTATGTACATGTGATATTATGTGTTTCAGTTGTGAACTACATTTTAAAGCACTGTTTCTTTAAGAATTACGGTGATACTTAAAGTTTGTATGTAATGCACTTGCGAAAATGTGCTTTTGCCTAGCAAGTTAGTATTATTTGTTGCTGATAGGTTGTTGTTTTATTTGTTCCCGCCCTCACATGTGAGAGTGCGATTCTGATTGGACTAGAGGGAGAAGAGAAGAGGAGAGAGGGACGCATGAGAGTGTTGTTCGGATGGCGGAGAAGAAATGTACATGTAAACGCTGGATGAGTTGTTGAAACTTACATTTCTTCATATCTGAGAGTTTAAGGACATTGAGGAAAGTGTATGCGCGTTACTCTGCATGAGTATAAGCAGGTTTTCTTTTGTAGTGTTGAGTTCAGTCGTTAGTGTGAGAATACGTTGGATAAACGGACATTCAGGTACACTGGACTGCCATTAACGTTTATCTTGCTTAAATGTATGAGTTTTGCTGGATCAACAAAGACCCAGATAGCATTCTAAATCTCCGAGTGATTTAGAATACCTCTGGCGCCGTGGGACATGATCAGCGCAACTTCGTCATGTGAAAGAGAGAGCGAGAGAGAGCGCTCGTGTTCGAGTTTCGGAGGAGTCTGAGACGAATGCTGCGTCAATAGGAATTCAGGTGCTATTATTTCATTTTATTTGCTCAATAGAGTGAAGTGGCCATTTGTTGTTTCACGGCCCCAACGATCGCTAGCAACGTCCAGGCCTGCAACGGGGAGGGGTTGGGACTTGTGAGGTGTGTGTGTGCGCGCCTATGTGAGTGGCCACTCAGAAGTTATAATTGTTTCAACTATTGGTTTTGAAACGAATATTTTGTATTGATGTTATTTGTTTATTTGAGATATTAAGGAAGTGTTGATCTAACATAATTGATTATTTGAAGTGATTGCATATTTTCCTCAAAGGAAAAGAAAGACAGAAGACAAGTGTATGGTTTAATTTGAAGTTTATTGAACATTTGACATTTAAACATATATTTACACGTTTATTTATTTTATTTTACTGTGTATAAATAAATCTAAAGGTTAATTTTGTTATACTTACCTATTTGTGTTGATTGGAGTCATTATACAGTGACATTTCTTAGCTTAGTAGGGGGAGGGTAGCATTAGTGCATAGTCGAGAGACACTTTAAGAACCCGGTGCGCTGCCCTGGTTACATTCAGGGCATAGGGGGCGCTACACAATTTGGGGGCTCGTCCGGGATCATTATTCTCTCCCTGAAATCCTGAATATTAAGATTAAGTGTTCAATAGAATATAAAGGGGACTTACTGACTACTCTTTCCAAGATTCAAAATGGCGTTCAAGAGTGATTCACTTTTGTCTGTTGAACTTTCAAACTGGTGCAAGGAAGCTGTAATTGAGGAAAGCCATGCTATCATGTTAATGGGAGTACCTGCAACAACTGATGTGGCATGTATTGAAGAGGCTGTCGAAACTATAAAAGCTGTAGGCAGAGTGAGAGTTAGAGACTCTAAAAAGGGACAAAGCCCAGATACTGTGTCGATATTGTGTGAATGCCGTGAAGTAATAGATCCTACCCGCATTCCAGCTGAACTGCAGAGAGCCGAGGGGGAAGAGACGTGGAGGGTCATTGTAGCATCTGTTGATGTTCCTGCATCCGGGTTTTCTGAGAAATTGGCAAAATTTCTGCATGAGGAAGGAAAATCCATGATTGACTTGGAATCTTTATTCCATTTATCTAGTTCCAGTGCTGGTTCACCCGAGTCCATTATACGTGCAGTTGGGGACCTTCTGGAAAAAACAAAGCCCTCTGGAGACTCTAATGCGTATAGGCGATTGCGTATGTTTTCTGGTACTATTCCCACCCCGTCGGGAGAAGAGAATCTTGAGAACTGGATGGAACAGGCCAGATTAATGACAGCTGAATGCGAGTGTTCAGAAAGAGAAAAGCGGCGACGGATAATGGAGAGTTTGAAAGGCCCTGCTCTTGACATTGTGAAGGCGGTAAGGTTTTCAAGTCCTGAGGCTAGTGCTTCACAGTATATTGAGGCTCTAGAAAATACATTTGGAACCTCTGAATCAGGGGAAGACCTTTACTTTGCTTTCAGGTTACTGAGACAATTCCCTAGAGAATCTCTGTCTGACTTCCTGAGACGAATAGAGAAGTCGTTGACAAAGGTGGTGCAAAAAGGCGGTTTGATGTCTCAGATGATGGATAAAGCGAGAATTGAACAGCTAATCAGGGGTGCTGCTTTTGACTCAGACCTGATGTTATTACAGCTGAGGCTAAGAGAACGGAAAGACCAACCTCCGACTTTCTTGGAATTATTGAATGAGTTAAAGACAGCTGAAGAGAATGAACTTGCACGTCGTAGAATCGGAACGTCAGTTAAATCAATAAATCTGAAGACTGATGATAATCTGGAATCGGATGTAGTTAAGCAACTCCGAGCTGAACTTCAGGAGCTAAAAGCCAAGATGAGAGATGATTCAGCTAAAGTTCCTGTCGCATCCATGAGGATAGGTCCTAAAGAAAAGCTGGAAAAGCAAAGAGTGGATACTCATGGAGAGTCTGAAGTGAAAGAGTTAAAGAAACAAATTCACAAGTTGAATAAACAGTTGGAGGTGATGAGTATCAGTTCAACTGCTAAGCCTGTTCAAATTAAAAATAGGCAGGACTACAGAGCAATGCCTTCGCGACATAATGAGAAACCAATGAAGCCTAAGGAGGATTTTTTCTGTTACCGTTGCGGGGAAGACGGACATATAGCCACTAAGTGCAGAGCATCAGAGAATACTGGCAAAGTCATACAAAAACTGGTGAGATCCCTCCGAAGGGCTAAAACAGAAGGGAACAGAGCGAAGGAAGATCCTGCTGCTTCTCGTGGTCCAGATTGTTTCTCCAAGAAGGGACTAACTGATGTCATTGAGAAGGAATGTGTGCCTATGGGTCTAGTGGGACCGGTCTCAACAATTTCAGTAGAATTGAATGGATGTCCATGCAGTGCTTTACTGGACAGTGGATCTCAAGTTACCATTGTTTTTGACCAGTGGCATGCCAAGTACTTACCACAGATTCCCATTCAACCTTTGACAGGATTGTCTATCTGGGGACTAAGTGCCTGTAACTATCCATATAAGGGATACATTCTAGTGGATGTGTCATTTCCCGAGTCACTTACTGGAGTGAAAGAAACGGTACCTGTCTTAGCATTGGTGTGTCCAGAACCACAAGGTCCTCAACAGGTTCCTGTAATCATTGGAACCAATGCAAGTTTTTTTCGAAGACTGATTTCACTTGGCCAGGAGTCAGGAGTTTCGGATGCTGCACATTCCCTAAGGATTCAGTCAACTGTTTCTATGCCTTGTGTCCAGCATATGCAATGGAAGGACCAAGTGACTGACTCAGTGGAAGGAAATGTTAAATGGATGGGACCTGGATCCTTAACCATACCTCAGAAGGGTGAAAAGTATGCTGAGTGTAAAGTCAAACTCAAGGAACAGGCGAGAGAAGATATTCTCCTAGTGGAAGCCACTGATGAGAACCTATTACCTGCTGGGGTATTTGTCCCATCGTCTGTCCTGTATTCATCTGATATAGACGTGGATAGCTTCAAATTGCTTGTGTGCAATGAGACTGCAAAAGATATAAGCATTCCTCCAGGGACTGTGATGGCAAATGTTTTCCATACTGACACTGTTACAGTCACGCATGGGGATCAGACCGTCAGGAAGTTAGATCCGAATATCTTTAACTTTGGCGATTCTCCAATACCGCCTAATTGGGAGGAAAGATTAAGAAAGAAGCTGTCTGAGCGAGGAAATGTGTTTTCTATATCAGAATGGGATGTGGGAAAAGCAAAAGATGTGACTCATACTATCAGGCTGAATGATTGCACGCCTTTTAGGGAGAGGTCTAGGCGTATTGCCCCAGCAGACATCGATGATGTGCGCCGTCATCTGAAGGATTTGCTGGCTGCCGGTATAATAAAGGAATCAAGGAGTCCCTATGCGTCACCCATAGTCATAGCTCGTAAGAAGAGTGGTGCTATTAGAATGTGCATTGATTATAGAACTCTGAATTCCAGAACCGTACCAGATCAATATACAACTCCCAGGATAGAAGACGCTCTGGATTGTTTGTCGGGGAGCAAGTGGTTCTCCGTCTTGGACTTAAGGAGTGGTTACTATCAAATTGAAATGGCTGCTGAAGATAAGGAAAAGACGGCATTCATTTGTCCTCTTGGATTCTACCAATTCGAGCGGATGCCGCAAGGAATATCTGGAGCTCCAGCAACGTTTCAACGGTTGATGGAGAGGGCAGTTGGAGATATGCACTTGCTACAAGTTATAGTGTATCTAGATGATCTAATTGTCTTTGGAAGAACGTTAGAGGAGCATGAAGAAAGGTTGATGAAAGTGCTGGATCGATTGGAAGAGTTCGGGCTCAAAGTGTCTGTTGACAAGTGTCAATTTTGCCAGCCAGCTGTCAAGTATGTGGGACATATTGTGTCTGCAGAGGGCATAACCCCAGACCCGGAAAAGGTGAAGGCTGTAAATGAATGGAAGATACCTCATGATCTAAAGTCATTGAGATCGTTTCTTGGATTCTGTGGATTCTATCGCAGATTCATTAAGAATTACTCAAAGATAGTACGGCCATTAACTGAACTGACCAAAGGGTATGCGCCAGTGAGGAGTAAACAGAAAGTGGCAACTAAAGGCAAATATTACCAAGAGCTGGAACCCTTTGGGGAGCGGTGGACTGAGGAGTGTACGGAGGCCTTCCATACCATTATCCATTGTCTTACCCATGCACCAGTACTAGCGTATGCAGATCCATCTAAGCAGTATATATTGCATGTGGACGCCAGCTTACAAGGTCTGGGTGCTGTGTTAAATCAGGAGTACCCTGAGGGGTTGAGACCAATTGCATTCGCCAGCAGGAAGTTGAGTACAGCTGAGCAACGATATCCCATTCATCAGTTGGAGTTCCTGGCTCTGAAATGGGCTGTCGTTGATAAATTCCATGACTACCTGTATGGAACAAAATTCACAGTAAGGACGGACAACAACCCCCTTACATATGTTCTATCAAGTGCAAAGCTCAATGCTACTGGACATAGGTGGTTGGCTGCCTTAGCCACTTATGATTTCAGCCTCCAGTATAAACCTGGTAGTCAGAATACGGATGCTGATGTACTGTCACGTTATCCTTTGGATACTGGTCGGACCACAGAATGGATAGATATTCCTAGATCGGGAGTAAAAGCTATCTGTACACGTGCTACTAGTACTTACCTGTCGGATGAGACGAGTGTCAGATTGGTAGACCAGCTGGGTGTCGATTCTGAAAGTATTCCTGATTTGTATGCTTGCCCGATACACTTGGGTACAGACACTCAACCTCCATTGTCTAACTCTGATTTGAGGTTAGCGCAAGAGCAAGATCCCGTCATTGGTCCAGTGATCCTAGATGTGGAGAAAGGGAAACTTCTCAATGCTTCAAAGAGTTCTAATGTTTTGGAAACATTATTGAGGCAACAGGGTAAGAAGTTGGCCATTCGTCATCATCTCTTGTACAGAGTAACAAAGAACTCTATTGGAAAAGAGAAAGAGCAGTTAGTCTTGCCTGACAAATACAGAAAGGAGGTCTTGAATTCTCTTCACGATGAGTCAGGTCACCTAGGGATTGAGCGAACCACTGAATTGTGTAAAGACAGATTCTATTGGCCGCATATGACTAGGGAAGTGGAGAAATATGTGAAGAATTGTGGAAGATGTATTGCGAGGAAAACTCTGCCACAAAAATCAGCCTACCTGAATCATATTACCAGTAGTGGGCCAATGGACCTTGTTTGCATTGACTTTCTGTCAATTGAACCAGATTCAAAGGGGGTTGCCAATGTTCTTGTAGTGACTGACCACTTTACCCGTTATGCGCAAGCGTACCCTGCAAGAGATCAGAAGGCGTTAACGGTTGCAAAGATCTTAGTGGAGAAGTTCTTCGTACATTACGGTTTGCCTGCCAGAATTCATTCTGACCAGGGCCGTGATTTTGAGAGCAGACTAATCAAAGAGTTACTTGGAATCCTGGGGATCCGAAAGACGAGAACGTCACCCTACCATCCTCAAGGAGATCCCCAACCGGAACGCTTCAACCGCACTCTTCTATCCATGTTGGGTACGCTGGATACTGCTAAGAAAGAAAGGTGGAGCCAGAGTGTGAGTCAGTTAGTACATGTATATAACTGTACTAAAAGTGAGGTAACAGGATACTCTCCTTACTATCTCATGTTTGGAAGAGAAGCTCGCCTCCCGATAGATGTGCACTTTGGAAATCCTGCAGATGGAAAGAGAGGAACAAATCATCAAATGTATGTGGAGAGGATGAAAGAGGATTTAAGACATGCATAGAAGTTGTCTTTGCAAAATGCGCAGAAGACACAGCAAAGGAACAAAAGACTATGATCAGAGAGTGAAGTTTAGAGTGCTTGAAAAAGGAGATTGTGTGCTGGTCAAGAATCTTGCAACAACTGGGAAACAAAAGTTACAAGATCGATGGAACTCAGTACCTTACCTTGTCCTGGAGAAGTTGCAGAATCTGCCTGTGTACAGGGTGAAGCCAAAGACAGGAACAGGAGGTGTGAGAACTCTGCACCGGGATCACTTGTTGCCAATTGGAGAAGAAGTGAGAATAAACGTACCTGTTGAAAGGGAAGAAGTTCCACGCCACATGGTGACCAGATCCAAAACTGTGAAGAGAACACAGAAAAAAGCAATAAGACATGGAGTGGACCCAGAAAGTTGTAAATGTGTGGACATAACTTCTGACAGCGATGACAGTAGTCATTGTGCATATTACCCAGTTGAACAAACAGTAGACCTTGGAAAACTGTCTTTTCCATCCTCTGAAAGGGAGAAAGTGAAGAGCCCTACTAGGTCTCGAAAGGATACTGCTCAGGTGGAAGTGACTGGAGGAGATTTGCCAGATGATGATGTGGAGAGTGTTTCAGCACAGATGCCTGAGAACTTGGGAGATTCAGTTTCTGATGAAGAAGTCAATGAATCGGTGAATATTAGAAAAGAAGAAGAACATGGAAGAGTTGGAAATCGTCCAAAGAGGATGATAAAACCAGTTCAGAAACTAAGTTATGATGCACTTGGAAAATCTACTGATAGACCCTTAACAATTGTCTATAGGGGTATGGTAGTGAAAATTCAAGAGTCTTCTAAGGTGAAGAGTACTTGCAATACATTGTGGTGTCACCCAATGGCCACATGTGAACATTGTGTTAATGTGCATCCAAACCTGAAGTCTGAAGTTATGCTACAGTTGTAGTTGGGAACCTCATGGGGACATGAGTATTTTAGTAGGGGGAGAGTGTAACCCAGGTAGGGTTATTATTATGTTGGGTTAATAACAGAATGGGTTAATGCTAGGTAAAATAAACAAGTTATTATTGAGTAAATAATATTTAATTCATGAGAAGGGTTAATTTGGAATACATTAGATGGGAGTGCATCATTTATGCTTATGTACATGTGATATTATGTGTTTCAGTTGTGAACTACATTTTAAAGCACTGTTTCTTTAAGAATTACGGTGATACTTAAAGTTTGTATGTAATGCACTTGCGAAAATGTGCTTTTGCCTAGCAAGTTAGTATTATTTGTTGCTGATAGGTTGTTGTTTTATTTGTTCCCGCCCTCACATGTGAGAGTGCGATTCTGATTGGACTAGAGGGAGAAGAGAAGAGGAGAGAGGGACGCATGAGAGTGTTGTTCGGATGGCGGAGAAGAAATGTACATGTAAACGCTGGATGAGTTGTTGAAACTTACATTTCTTCATATCTGAGAGTTTAAGGACATTGAGGAAAGTGTATGCGCGTTACTCTGCATGAGTATAAGCAGGTTTTCTTTTGTAGTGTTGAGTTCAGTCGTTAGTGTGAGAATACGTTGGATAAACGGACATTCAGGTACACTGGACTGCCATTAACGTTTATCTTGCTTAAATGTATGAGTTTTGCTGGATCAACAAAGACCCAGATAGCATTCTAAATCTCCGAGTGATTTAGAATACCTCTGGCGCCGTGGGACATGATCAGCGCAACTTCGTCATGTGAAAGAGAGAGCGAGAGAGAGCGCTCGTGTTCGAGTTTCGGAGGAGTCTGAGACGAATGCTGCGTCAATAGGAATTCAGGTGCTATTATTTCATTTTATTTGCTCAATAGAGTGAAGTGGCCATTTGTTGTTTCACGGCCCCAACGATCGCTAGCAACGTCCAGGCCTGCAACGGGGAGGGGTTGGGACTTGTGAGGTGTGTGTGTGCGCGCCTATGTGAGTGGCCACTCAGAAGTTATAATTGTTTCAACTATTGGTTTTAAAACGAATATTTTGTATTGATGTTATTTGTTTATTTGAGATATTAAGGAAGTGTTGATCTAACATAATTGATTATTTGAAGTGATTGCATATTTTCCTCAAAGGAAAAGAAAGACAGAAGACAAGTGTATGGTTTAATTTGAAGTTTATTGAACATTTGACATTTAAACATATATTTACACGTTTATTTATTTTATTTTACTGTGTATAAATAAATCTAAAGGTTAATTTTGTTATACTTACCTATTTGTGTTGATTGGAGTCATTATACAGTGACATTTCTTAGCTTAGTAGGGGGAGGGTAGCATTAGTGCATAGTCGAGAGACACTTTAAGAACCCGGTGCGCTGCCCTGGTTACATTCAGGGCATAGGGGGCGCTACATGTATGTATAGTATTTTTCTATACTACTGTAATATTTATACAAGTTAGATTTAGTACATTATTATGGTCAAAACGACATTGTACTTCAACAAAAATACTTTACAGCTCCCTTTATCAGTCCATTCAAATGTTTCAAATACATAGACACAATATACATTATGGTGCGATAAACCAAAAATAAATAAATAAGCTAACGTTAAACAAAGGGCGCACCTTGCGCAATCTATCCTCCTTGATTGTCTCGTTAAGATGACGCAGAAGTCCGTTCCAAAAAAGGAGTATTTTTGACCTCTACACCCTTCATCCCTTCGAAGCTCTCACTCTGGAGGGTAAACACTTTGAAGGGATTAGGGCATAGGGATGAGCCCTTCCGAATGGAACGCAGGGCCTGACGTAATCTGACCTGGCCACGAACCGTTGCCATGACGATGAGGCAAGTCCCCTGCAAAGACAGCTGTTTGATCGCGCCCGCGCCTCACGCGCACACAACAAAGCACTGGAAACGTGACATCGCAGCTTGTTCGTTATAAAAAATAAAATACAGTTAAAAAAAAAAAAAAAAAAAACATATAAAAGGAACAATAGTCCATAGTGCAATCCGTGCCATTCAGCAAGAGCACTGCTCCACTCCACCGAAAGAGAGAGGTAACGTACACCATGAGAGCAACGCAGGTTTACCTTCAGTTTCGTTGTATATTAATTAGTTTTGGCTTGTTTAGCTACATGGTTGTATATGACTATGGGTCACATAAATAAAAAGGGTCGCGCTAAAAAAAAAAGTTTAAAAACCGGTGTATACGCTACTTTATTCAAACATCTCTCTACCGAACTACCTAGCTTAATTTGCAGAGGACGAAGAGAAAGCGCCCGTTTGATAGCCTAAATGAGCCAGTAGTAGAGAAATAATAACTTTTAAGAAATAATCTTTTTCGAGTAACGACCCCCAGCACTGTCGTCCTTGCTGGGGTGTGATGTGATTTGTGATTTGACGTGATTTGTGACGTGCAGGTGCGCTGGATCACGTACAACCCAATAGGGTGTCAGAATTGTATATGTTTATTTTCATCCAACCACAATCAAATTCACTCTATCCAGATGGCACGATTTATCTGGATAGTTTTTTTTTTTTTTTCAAGCCGGAATGAAAACAAGCCGAAATGAAATAGGAGTAACGAGGCTATTTTTAAAATGTAAGGAGTAGAAAGTACAGATAATTGCGTGAAAATGTAAGGAGTAGAAGTAAAAAGTCGTCTGAAAAATAATTACTCCAGTAAAGTATAGATACCCGAAATTTCTACTTAAGTAAGGTAACGAAGTATTTGTACTTCGTTACTTTACACCTCTGCCCCCAACACTGCATATTTTGTATCTCTCCTTTGTCTGACACACCCATTTCAGGTCTTGGAGTCTCTATTAATGAGCTGATGATCTGAATCAGGCGTGTTTAAATTAAGGAGACATGGAAAACATGCAGTGTTGGAGGGCCTCCAGGAATGTGGTTGGGAACCACTGATGTAGGACACTTCTTTCATTTTACTAATACAAAATTTGTTGCCATATAGCTTGAAGTGCACTTAATCTACTAGTCAACATTTTTAAATCATTGTTTTATAATGCTGTTGTTTTAAGTTATTATTCATTCCTTACAGATATATAACACATTAAGAAACACACCTTTCTGGATCTTAAAACTGATTCACATCCTTTTTCACTTTAACTCTGACAAAGCTTCAACACGGTTCTTGTTAAAACCACATTGTAAGTGTTAGTGCCAAAGTGCACAGAGAAAGCCACAAAGTTTGGTTATCACACTATTAAAACCTATGGAGGTGTCATCTCTTTTCTTCTAAGCATGCAATCATGATGACTTGAATTAAAATAAAACTAACTGTTTTCTGAAGTTTTGATCAGTATTAAACAGGGATTAAATTATTTCTGCAGCGCACATATTGAAGTTCTCTGCCCTGTTCCTCACAGCTCTTACTCTTTCCAAAGCATTATGGGAAATGTGTTTTTAAAGCTGAACGGCATAAACGGTGATAAATAAGAATGAACTGAATGATGTGTTTGTGAGTCCTGCAGAAATCTGGAGAAAGAAAAATGCACATTTTGGTGAAAATAATCTGGTGTCAACCCTATTTCTGCTGGTACTGACATGAGAGGAACATGTTTGTCCTTTGTGAAACCACACATACACCAGACCTTCACAGGTGTTGCATTATAGAAAGTTAAACAATTCAGATGAGCTGATGCACAGCTGCTGTGTTTCAGTACTCAAGCACAGATATTTTTAGCAATATAAAAAAGCCACATTCTTCATCTCTTGGTTTGAAGTGTTATTGTCGTCTGGCTGTGAGCGACTAACTTTTCTGATTTTTTCCTCTTGTCATTGAGCTCCTAGAAAACAAGATTAATAGACCACGGTATTATCAGGTGGTTTTGAGGGACATATTGCCATTGGAGTAATAGATTTAGTGAAACACTGCTGTGTTTGTGGTGTTTCAGAATCTGCACATTTTTCACCTACTCTGAAGGATTTGACTGAATCAAGATGCTGCTGATTATTGAAGCTCTTCTTCTCATTTTAGCTGCTCTATGACAGGTAAGGTTGTGTTCTAATATTAATATTATTCTAGTATGAATATTAATATTATTATAATTGTGTCTATATATTTTTTTTATTTATACTCAACTCTTTTTGCATCACATTACTGAACATTTGTAATGCTTTCTATCTAACTGTCAGCAATAGCTTATATGAACTGAATGACTTTCTAAGCATAATGCAACTTGCAGCAATATTTCAATATTATCAATACGCTAAAAAGTTTTTGCTTCTTGTTGAATTTAATTTGCTTTAATGAACTTTGGAAATGAAAATTTTACATAAATATTTGTTAATATTTTTCATCTTAGTTATGTTGTAGTTTTTGTGGTTTTCATTGTGCAGAAGAGAAGCTTGTGGTTTTGTTGTGAGTGGCTTTACTAACACCATGACACTTTATGAAATGAGCAATAGCTGCTAAAACCTGTGCAATGGTGAGTCTCTTCTTAAGTGTTCATCCCTTTACATTCAGTCAGAAATAATGTTGCTAGCGAGCAGAAAAATGAAAAAAGCAATAATTTCATTATAGTAAATGGTTGAGAAGTTCGATTTCTTTCAACACAATATTATTTGTTTAAATGGACTTATTTTAGTCTTCTTACATGTAAATGGGTGTTAATGTTTTCCTCAATCTAATTAAATTCACTGAACAATTTAATACGCAAGATTATGACTCATCTTAAACAGAGAGCAACTTTGCATGAATCCACAGGCCTTCACAGGTGTTGCATTATCCGATTGATGGGTTTCTTGATGGATCACGATTACTTTAGCTTTATATTGATCGCACAGTGGCTCAAATATGTTTCTGAATGTGAAAATGTACTTTGTGGCAACACAAATCTGAAAGTTTGAATCTGAAAAAAATAGGTTACTTTGGGCTCATTTGTATCTCGTATCTTGATCATAAAGCAGAAGGTTTTGGAAATGTTTCTTGTGACTAATAAAATATTTCTTGAAGCCTGTAACTGAAAAGTGCTGATTCCCCCATATGAGATGTTTAATATTAAAATAAATCAGAGAATTAAGACAGGACCGAACTGTGAATAATCATTCAATGCATTTCAAATGGTGAGGTTCTTCCTTTATAATAATGGCATTTGAAAGCTTGATTGATTCTGAATGATAATCAGTCTTTACAAGTTTAAAGAAATATGATGCTCAAATCAACACTTTTGTCTGTGAAGCATTGTAATAAGACATTTTACTAATATTAAACACTTTTATGTTATCTGAGAATGAGTTCATGAAGAGTTTGACCGGTTACAGGAAGAACTTTATATATGTTGATTAATGCACAAATCTGAAAATTTTTGAAGAGAGTTTTTCCTTTTTTTCCAGAGTTAGATTCAGGTTTGGATTAAAGATGATTTTGTTTCTTAAAAAAATGTACAATTATGTACCATTATTACACATGACGAGATCAGATTGGAAAAAAGGCATTCATCTTGGGCAGACAGGAAAAAGTTTGTCCAGTGTGAAACCACACATAGGCCATCACAATCACACTATTAACCCACACACATTATTAGTGATATAAAAAAGGTACCTTGCTCTTCTCTTAGTCTTAAAGGGTTAGTTCACCCAAAAATGAAAATTATGTCATTAATGACTGTTAATGAATGTCGTTCCAAACTCATTAATGAATGTCGTTCCAAACCCGTAAGACCTCCGTTCATCTTCAGAACACAGTTTAAGATATTTTAGATTTAGTCCGAGAGCTTTCTGTCCCTCCATTGAAAATGTTTGTACGGTAGACTGTCCATGTCCAGAAAGGAAATAAAAACATCATCAAAGTAGTCCATGTGACATCAGAGGGTCAGTTAGAATTTTTTGAAGCATCGAAAATACATTTTGGTCCAAAAATAACAAAAACTACGACTTTATTCAGCATTGTCTTCTCTTCCGGAATCCTTTCCATTGAATTGATTACATTGAACTGATTCCATTGAATCCTTTCATCTGTCGGCGTTGGTAATGCACTTTTACGTCGCCGTGGTTGTTTTTGGCGATTAGGACATCCGCGACATTTTGAAGCATCGAAAATACATTTTGGTCCAAAAATAACAAAAACTACGACTTTATTCAGCATTGTCTTCTCTTCCGGGTCTGTTGTCAATCCGGGTTCATGACTCCGCAGTGATGCTGCTGACGTGTTATCTGGTGCGCTCGAGCTTCGTTTACAGTCTGAGGGAGACGCACGCTGTAAAGAGAACAACCTTCGCAAACATGTCTAAGGATTTCGACACAGAGGATGACTTGCATTTTTTTGCTCAGCCATATTTATTTGAACCCGAATACACGCATGAAGAACTAAGAGCGATGGAAGAAGCTCCTACACAGCAGCAACCGCTGTCACAAGCAGCGTCACTGCGGAGTCGTGAACGCGGATTGACAACAGACCCGGAAGAGAAGACAATGTAACCCTTTAAGAGTCATTGTCTTCTGGCTGAGAGCGACTGACTTTTCCGATCTTCGTGTTGCTCCTGAACTCCTGAAAAATAACGAAAAGCAAACTCAGAATCAGAAACAAAAAGAGACAACAGTATTTTCAGGTAAGTTTGGGGTTGAAGTAAAAGATCAGTATCAAACTTCCATCAGTGTTATAATAATCACAAGTTTAAGTTATTGTTTTTTTTTTTTTTTTAAATGCTCTGTCAAAAAAACATTCTAGTTATATGAATTTAACCTGCATTATGTAAGAAGTTAAGGAACAGTTTAATTGTCCCAATCTATGTACATTCTTTTCCATTATATCTGTTCTTCTCTAGATCTACTTTCATCTGAGGGATTTGACTGAATCAAGATGCTGCTGATCATTGAAGCTCTTCTTCTCATTTTAGCTGCTCTAGGACAGGTAAGCTTGTGTTTTAATATGAATATTACATACATGAAGAATACTGATGATTGATCATTATGATTTCTGTTGCTGCAGGATCACAGAGCTGCTGCTTCTGTTCAAGGACAGATATTTCCACTGGATATGGCACCGGATTCTGTTGATGATCAATATATGGGCTGTCGAAAGAAAATGGCAAAATGGGTGGAGACAGAACTTCTAAAGGATGAACTCGAAAATGTACCTGATTTTAAAGCGGCTTGGAAAAAAGGGCAAAAGTTTGTCAAGACCCAAAATGATTATTTTATCGCCATTTATGTGTACAGTGATGCTACTGTATATAAGTACTTCAATCCTGAAACTCGTCGTGATAAAGACCAGTACAAACAAATGACATACAAATGGTATTCACTTCACTTTCTGTTAACAAATGCAATACATATCCTGAAAAAACAAACACAAAATCAATGCTATTCAACTTTTCGTGGTACAAATGTTAGATTTAATGAGGATGTTCTGAACAAAGAAGTTCGTTTCGGCTCATTTTCATCCTCCTCTCTTGATCGCAAAGTAGCACGACGTTTTGGAAAAGTGTCTTGTTTTGAAATCCACACATGTGAAGGTGCCGATGTGACAAAATATTCTAAGCTTCCCCATGAGAAAGAGGTGCTGATTCCTCCATATGAGAAGTTTAAAGTCACTGCTGTCAGGACAAAAGAAAAGCAGAAAGATCTCTGGTGTGAAACTGTGTTTGTTTTGGAAAGCACTGGAACAAGAAGTGACCTGAACTGTGCTCTGTTCAAGAAACCATCCAAGACCAAAACAAAAAAATATGTAATGAACAATGTGCTTTGAAATTACATAATATAGTCACATACATCAGCTCAAACATTTGTTCCTCTTGGTTTAGTTCAGTAATTATTTTCCAGAAAATGCAATTTGTTTAATTTCAACAAAATGAAATAAAGTTAATTTTAAGTGACCCAATTCAGTGGCCTCAAAGTGATGATGGAGTTTTTGTGGTTTTCATTTTGCAGAAGAGAAGCTTGTGGTTTTGTTTTGGTTTTGAGTGGCTTTACTAACACCATGACACTTTATGAAATGAGCAATAGCTGCTAAAACCTGTGCAATGGTGAGTGTCTTCTTAAATGTTCATCCCTTTAACATTCAGTTAGAAATGTTGTTTCTAGCTAGAAGAAAATGAAAGATTCATTTAAGTGAATAATTAAGAAATTCATTTGATTAGGCTTGTTCAACAAAAATATTATTTGTTCAAATGCACGTATTCTAGTCTTCATAGTTCTTAAATGAACTTTATTTGTGTGGGAAATCTACTCTCACTTTAAGTTCATTGAACTAATTTTTATTATTATTTTTTTTGATCTCACAGTGGCTCAATTATGTTTACGAATTGAAAAAAAAAAAAAAAAAAAAAAAAAAAAACCTTTGTTCACAAATCTAAACATTTGAATCTGAAAAAAAGGTTAATTTGGACTAATTAGGGCCCAAGCACTGATGGTGTGAGGACCCTATTGTAATTGCTCAGTAAATTCTTCTTCGAAATGAATCACATTTTTGAGGGCCTAAACATGCTCGAAAACTTATGAAACTTTGCACATGTGTCTGAAGTGGTGAAAATTTGGAATGGGTTTCAGAATTAGGTGTGGCAGAATGGCTCGATAGCGCCACCTACAAAATTTCAGTTAAGAGCCCTTCACGCTACGTTTCACGTACAGGTATGACATTCGGCAGACATGTAACAGCCCAATACCTACAAAAAAGGCCTGACAAAATTCAATGTTTCGCCATGAAACAGGAAGTTGTTGTAACTCGGGCATACAATGTGCCATTGAAATTTCGAAACACTTATCACATAACGAAGCCTCGTTTACTGAAATCACATGACTAATTGGCACTCCAAGTCCCTGATTCGAAACAAAAGATTTGTAAAGTTTCATGAAGAAGTGATTTGAAATCGCCCATCCCTAGATATTGTCAAAAAGTGGTTATTTTGGGGGGTTTTGGCACACAAAATGTATTCTCGTCGCTTCATAACATTAAGGTTGAACCACTAGAGTCACATGAACTCTTTTAAATACAACTTTAGTAGCTTTCTGGGCATTAAAAGTGTTAATTTCTTGCTGTCAATGCAGGCCACACTGAGCCATCGGATTTTATGAAAACTATTTGTGTTCCGAAGATGAACAAAGATCTTACAAGTGTGAAATGACATGAGGGTGAGTAAATGACAGAATTTAAATTTTTGGGTTAACTATCCCTTTAAATCTTTGTCAGAAAACACATTTTACATAATTTTAACACAATGAAATAAAGTTATTTTTAAGTGACCCAATTCAGTGGCAGATCTGTCAGCTTGAATGAGTCAAGGCTCGTGCTTTCTCTAGGATCAAGTTGTGGTTTTTTTAATAAGAGTGTAGTAAAAGAACAAAGTTCGTAGGGAAGGAAGACGACAAGGGTCAGCTTTGACTGCTGACTGAGTCTTTTATTGAGCTTCAATAACATAAAGAACAGTGCACACGCACAATAGAGACAAAACTTTAAATCAGGCTTCACTCCAGAAATTCCTCTCCAGGATCCAGTGTCTCAGTCAACAGTCCCTCTCTCTCTCTCACACACTCCTGCTTCTCCTGGCGTTTTATCCTGTCTCCACGCCAATCACTGTAATCAAAGACAGGTGTTCGTTATTTGTGTTTAACCTACTCATTAACCACGCGTCTCCTGACGCTCTCCCCCGCTGCAGCGTTTGCTAAACCACGCCCCCCACGCGACAAAGAGGCTTAATAATAGCCAGCTTAAAAGTTTTTGGTGCGTATCCTAGTGATAAAGGTGAATTAATGATATTAACCCTTTCGCAAGTAAGTTTTAAATATTCTGGCTGACCCCCCAGCGTGAGTTTTTTGAAGCGACCGTTATTTAGAACGTATCACTTTATGGTTTCCATGGTGACGCGTCATTGCTTGTTATGTGACACACCGCAGCACTGTATGAATGATAATCTGCTTTCATTTAATTTTTCCTTTGTTATTCAAAATATTCACAAATTTGTTGACTATAGCATGAAATATCTAATATTCCGATTGACAAATATGTGCAAGTGGATGTGTTTTGCAGTTTAAACACCTTTATAACGATCATGTTAGTTGAGCCATATGAGCGATGGGCGCCGCCATGTTAGTTTGCGCCGCACAGAGAATCGGATCTGTTGGATTTACAACCCGTGAATTTATCCACTTCTCCCGAAATACATGAAAGTAAGTGAGTCGGTGAACTGGGGAAGAATAGAGTAAGCTTTAAAGTTACTTTCACAATGTGTATCTGATATGAATAAAACGTGTCGTCTAATTATAATGGAAAGGGTTGTTATTTCCGCTTCTATAGACAGGGGTGCACATTAGAGGTACGCAGGTACGCATGCGCGGTAAAAATAAACTATGCGTAGCAGAAAACATGGAGGGAAGCGCTTTTGAGTACCGGTTCACAGGGATACGTTTACTTACTGGAGTAGGATTTTTCTCCATCTCTGGTAAGATAGCAATCATGATAATATGTGTGTTCTTTAATTATTAGGTGTGCAACGGATCGCAGTTAATCCGTGATCCATACGGATAAGGTCCAACGGTTCGGCACGCATGTGATTCGCGGATTAACTGCTATATTTAACCATCATAGAGTGAAAGTTTGTAATTTGGACGTGTTTTGTCTCGCCAATTAACACATTCAAACGACTTTAAAAGCGGAAGAAGAGGCGAAAATCGGGACTCGCGAACTGTAATCTGTGCGCACAGCCCCCCGAAACGCGCGCATGATGAGAGTCAGACAGCGCTCGAACACCGAATTAATTCCGCTTTCGCGTTTACTTGCGCTTGAAAGGAAACATACACACAAAATTATGTCAAAATACCTGTCTCGGCAAGTATTCTCTCGGTTATGTCATAAGTGAAGTGTTGAGAAAGAAACCGGATGTGTGTCAGTTATTCGGTCCGTGCTTTCCTTCTTAAAGTGACAGCAGCCTTTGCTGTCATTAATGTTAGTAAAAAAATAAATAAAAAAAAATCATTATCATCATCTACCATGTTCGAGAGAAAAGAAGATAGTGAGGAGAGCAGTCAGGAGGAAAGTGATTAGGACAGCTTTTAGGATGTGTCATGTAAAGTGTGAGTACCAAGCAACATCTCCAGGTACTCCCTTGAGAACCAGACCAAAAAAGTTATGTGCACCCCTGTCTATAGACACCATTGTGTATTTTACAAACTCTAAATATATTGTTTTGTTAGTACTCGTGTGTATTTAAATGTCTGAAATCTACAATAAACATTATTTGGTTGAAAACACTGCATATGTAATATATGAAAAGCGCTGCGCGTCCGTCTCTGGTTTAGCACCAGTTAGAGCGCGCACGCACATTTGAATTTGGCATTTGATCACGCGATGCACTGAACGTTCTAATCACACCGGTGTGATCGTACGCTCCTGGGGCCAGACAAGACTGATCACACCGGTGTGATCGTACGTGTTAAAGGGTTAAGAAGAGGATATACGACCTCTGGAAGCATCTCTTTCAATAGCTTAGTCTGTATAGGGTCTAACATATATGTTGTTGATTTTAATGATTTAACAAGTTTAGACAATTCTTCCTGTCCTACAGCAGCGAATTAATAGAATTTTTCCTCAGGGACACTACAATGCGTCTGACACGATACTGTATTAGATGGTTACATGGTTATAATTTTTTCTCTAATATTATCAATCTTGCAAGTAAAGAAGTTCATAAAGTCATTACTGCTGTGCTCTTTGGAAACATCAGAAGTTGAAGCTTTATTTTTCGTTAATTTAGCCACTGTATCAAATAAATACCAATTTTCTTCTAAAAGATATGAGAAATAAGCAGATCTAGCAGCTGAGACCTTACGCAGTCATTCTCTCTCTCCACGAAAAGCGGAAAACTTCTAGTTTTTGTTTTCTTCAACCTGCACTCCATTTTTCTGGCAGCTCCCTCTAGGGCCTGAGTGTGCTCATTGTACCATGGCGTTGGAGTAATTTCCTTAATGTTCTTTGAGCGTAAAAAAGCAACTGAGTATAATGTGCTGAAAAAGAGAGAGTCAATAGTTTCTGCTGCAACATCGTGTTCTTCTAAGCTATCTGGTATGCTAAGAGATTAAACTGATAAGGAAGATTATTTATAAAGCAATCTTTAGTGGTAGAAGTGATGGTTCTACCATATTTTTGGCAGGAAGGCAGTTTTGCAGCCTTGGCATCAATATCGATTCCATGTGACAATATTAGATCTAAAGTATGATTACGACAATGAGTGGGTCCTGACACGTGTTCTCTAACACCAAAAAAATTTAGAATGTCTGTAAATGCCAATGTGTTTTCATTATCTAAATGGATATTAAAATCACCAACAATTAGGACTTTATTTGTAGCCAGAACTAACTCTGATAGAAAATCAGAAAATTCTTTGATAAAGTCTGTATGGTGCCCTGGTGGCCAATTCAACAATTCAACAAGCCAAAATGTCAACTTACATAATGTTACATAAAGCACCATCAGTTCGAAGGAATTGTTTTTGAAAGACTTTTGAGTAATACTGAAGATATTACTATAAATTACAGCAACACCTCCCCCTTTGCCTCCCGACGCTGTTCGTGACGATAATAATAATCTTGAGGGCTAGACTCATTTAAAGTAATGTAATCGTCTGGTTTTAGCCAGGTTTCTGTCAAACATAGCACATCTAGATTATTGTCTGTGATAATATCATTTACAATAAGTGCTTTTGAAGAAAGGGATCTAATATTCAGCCACCCAAGATCTAATATTGTTACCCTTAAATGAGTTTGGAAGTTTTTTGTATTTACAACAGGGTTCCAAGCTATGTGATAATTTTTAGTTTCTTTGTTGAACATCAATGAGGCAGCTAAATTGTTAGCCAGTCTGTCTGCTGCTTTTTCCTGTCCTGGGCCCCTTAATTTTAGCTCTGAGCCATATTACTAGAGAGAAGAGCAGCACCATCCCGGGAGGGATGAATACCATCTCTTTTTAACAGGTCAGGTTGCCCCAAAAACTTTTCCAACTGTTTGAAACTATATTATTTTGCGGACACCATTAGACAACCAGCCATTGAGTGATGATAATCTGGTAACTATCTCATCACTCTGACGAAAATTAACTCAGGGGAAATATTAATAATTATTCATAACTCATTATGATTATTAATTATGATTAATTATGATGCAAATCCGTTATCAGATTACTGGACGTAGCTACATCAAAATTAACATTACAATCAGTTAACCTGTTCGTCCAGTGAACGCTCAGTGTTGATTGTTTATTAATTCTAAGAAATGTCAATTTCCAAGTTATGGAAAAATAATATTTCTTATTGTACTGTACTACTCACGTAGTCCGGATCTATCACTTAAGAGGCAATTCATTAGCAGACGGAGTCAGAACCAAACGTGTATTGTGCACAATCTTTATTAACTAACTCACAAACACATAACTAAACTAACAAACACATAACATAACATACATAAAGGGTCACACACACACACACACACACACGCAAGTCAGAATGAGTAATTAGTGTTGAACCGGAAGAGATGCTGTTACTAGAGCTACATGAAATGTCAAAGGCAATCTGGAAAGGACTCATCAGTTTCTTTTAGCAATAGCAAAGGTAAAGTCTTTACAAATCAATACTAAATCGCTGTTTAGCATTAAAATGTACGATACTTGCAAGATGCCTTTAGGCTGAAGAGCGTCGGATCTGCAGGTTGAGGATAACTCTTGAAGTTATCATCTGAAGTTGTTGCCAGTCTGTTGGGTGATGAGCACATGGCTGGGTGTTGTAGGCCAGGGGCCTACCAGCCTTGCGGCCGGGCCTAGAGAGGCCGCCCGCAAGGAGATTTGTTCGGTCCAGAAGCAAGGAAGAAGAAGAGAGGGAGTGGCACTGTTCGCTGGTTTTTAACCTCTGGTCAAAGTCACACCTCTCAGTTGTTGACCGGACCAATGAAGATGTTGTAATTCTGGGTGGCAATACCCCTCCTGTCAGGGCTTTTACAACCCAGAAAGATTAACAAGCTGAGTTCTTGAATCAGAACTATTAAGTATTCTTTTAATACTGATGTGTTGCACAGGTATGGATGTACCGCATACACAAACATTTAAATCTTCCCGCTACGAACGTATAGACACTAAACATGGCATGATTGAAGTTACCGTGCAGGTCATAACATTTAACAATCATCAAACATGTAAATACAATGAGTACAATACAACGTCAGTAATAATGGATACCATTTCCTGAGAAGGAATCATTTATAGCACAGTCTGTCTATACATTAATGCCATAGAGTCTGTGTTCTGTGTGGAAAATGCAGGGAAGATGCAGATTTTCTGTGTCTCTACTCTGTTCTCCATGCGGCAACCACATTCCTCAGCGCAATAAACTTGTAACTGAAAACTTCCCGGGGGATGGGGACAGACTCCAGAGTGAGCTTAAAACTATTGGTTAACTAACCAATAATTGTGTCTGATTTGCCTCAGTCATTACAACTCTGACGAACAGGAAGGGGACCAGAGAAAATTACTGTTACTGACATTGTACTTGCGAGTTCACGCACCTCTTTAATGTTAATTTTAGTGACCTCCGACTGGCGAAGTCGAACATCATTGTCAAATAACAACTACATGACAGGTTCTGCTGTGATAGTACAGCACAGGCACATTTATTCTTTCTTTTTGAACATGGCTTTTAATGTACTAAGCTCTGTCATGTCAGTAAAGCCCTGCTGTGATTACTTGTGTTGTGTGGTTACAGCACCACCTGCTGGTCAAAGCACTCACGATTCACCCTCTGTACATAACTTACAGACTTTTTATTTATTTACCTTAAGGTTTGGACAAAGTTTGTTCAGTTTTTACCATTATTGGCTCAGATCATTGGTGTGCTTGGCTCTGTAAATGCTTCACAATTCATATTTTGTGTAAATGAATCAGTGATACTGTTAATTTCAACAGCATCACTTTTTTCTTATGCAAAGCAACATAAAGAGACATCTCACTTATAATGAACACTTTTATGTGCTTTATTAGTTATAGTTCAAATACATAAGAAGATTAAGCAGGTTCTTGTTGGGCGTGAACTGGTTACAACAGTGTGATTGACATTATTAGCTCTGAATCGGTCACAGGGTTTTCTAATCAAAATATAATCCAGATTTTATTTTACATTTTCTGAAGACAATGTAAGTGCTGTTTATCTTTGTATAGTCCTAGACTTCATCAAAGTCAAGTTTTAGGAAATAAAGCATATTTCAACATCATTATCTGCTGAAAACAGATGAGTGCTGATGAAAGATTACAAAATATACTTCTTTCAGACCTGCAACTTTGCATGTTTTGCAAGCATCCTTTCCGTGTTTAACTTCACAATCTGAGGTCATGTTCACATAAAAGCTGATTGAATGATACTATGTCAAATTATCTTCCTTTGTCTTGTAATTTGCTGAATTTTCATCATCATTACTCTAGTCTTCAGTGTGTCACATGATCCTTCAGAAATCATTCTAATATGATGATTTGATGCTCAAGAAACATTTATTATTATTATCAAAGCTGAAAACAGTTGTGCTGCTTCATATTTTTTGTGGGAAATGTCATTCAATTTTTAAGGATTCTTTTATGAATAGAAAGTTCAAAAGAACAGCATTTATTTGAAATAAAAATCTCTTGTAACAACATGTCTTTACTTTCACTTTTGATCAATTTAAAGCATTAATTGCTGAATCAAAAGTATTAATTTCTTTCAAAACAAGAAAAAATAAACCCTTATTTTAATTTTTAAAAGGTAGTATAGGCTAGATCAAATGTATTTATTTAGCCTTTTAGATACAGAGATGTATAAAGGGTTTTTTTTTTTAGCAGATTTATGTTATGTATCTAATTGTTCTCCCTGTAAATTCATATGCAATTATACAAGACGATTAATACAAAAAAACAAAAACATTTTTTATTCTGAACTCAGGGATGGGGTTATGCAAGTTCACCATTGCATACAATTATTATGAAATCTCATGAATTCAGGTCGAAACTAATATGCACTTCAGCTATAGTTTCTCAACACACACACACACACACACACACACACACACACACACACACACACACACACAAACACACACATTATCAGCAATATAAAAAAGGCACCTTGCTCCTCTCTTATTTTGAAGAGTCGTTGTCGTCTGGCCGAGAGCAACTGACTTTTCTGATCTTCTCGTCGCTGCTCTTGAACTCCTGAAAAATAACAAAACGAAAACTCAGAATCTGACAAAAAGACACAACAGTATTCTCAGGTAAGTTTGGGGTTAAAGTAAAAGATCAATATAACACTTCCATCAGTGAACATCACAGTTTTACGTGATTATTTCAAAGATTTCGCTATCTGTATACTAGTTATATAAAATACTAGTTATATTAATTTAAATCTGTTTTATATAAGAAGTTAGACTAGTTTAATTGTGCAAATCTATGTACATATTCCTTCCATTATATTTAGAGTAAGATTTAGAATTTGTGAAACACTGTCGTGTTTGTGGTTGTCTTTCAACATCTGTTCTTCATTAGATCTACTAGATCATCTGAGGGATTTGACTGAATCAAGATGCTGCTGATCATTGAAGCTCTTCTTCTCATTTTAGCTGCTCTAGGACAGGTAAGCTTGTGTTCTAGTATGAATATTACAGACAAGAATACTGATGATTGATCATTATGATTTCTGTTGCTGCAGGATCACAGAGCTGCTGCAGAACAGATATTTCCACTGAGTATGGAACTGAATTCAGTTGATGACCAATATGAGGGCTGTAGAGAGAAAATGGCAAAACTGGTGAAGACAAAATATCTGAAGCAGGAAATCAACAACTCACCTAAATTTAAACATTATTGGCAAAATAGTGAAAATATTGTTTCCAAAAGATCACTTAACAAGAAATCAATTAATCGCTGTTCACGTGTACACTGGTAAATATATCTATCGTCAGTTTAATGACGAAACGCGTTATGGTAAAAACCAGTACAAACACAAGACATTCAAATGGTATTCACTTCACTTTCTGTTAACAGAAGCGGTACAGATTCTGAAGAAAACACAAAATAAATGCTATTTCACTTATAGTGGTACCACAGCTAATTTTGATAAGCATGTTCTGAACAAAGAGGTTCGATTCGGCTCATTTGCATCCTCCTCTCTTGATCGTAAAATAACTCAAGGTTTTGGTTCTAAATCTTGTTTTGAAATCTACACTTGTGAAAGTGCTGAGCTGACAAAATACTTCGCAGTATCCTTACATAAAAGAGGTGCTGATTCCTCCATATGAGAAGTTTAAAGTCACTGCTGTCAGGACAAGAAAATATCATAAAAATCTCTGGTGTGACACTGTGTTCACTTTGAAAAGCTCTGGAAAAGTAAGCTACCAGAACTGTGCTCTATTCAAAGGATAAAAACAAACTATGTTTTGCACTGAAAACTGCTGAATTTACATGATTTAATCATCAGTTACACACAAATTAATATAAAAATGTTGTTTCCTCTTGACTTCAGTAATTTATTAAGTGACCCAATTGCCTTATTGATTTAATGTCTCTAATTCATTTCTTCACTTACATCTTTTCCACTACACTACTTAACAGTTTTGTTCCTTGCTATCTAACTGCCATCAATATCATATTACCTGCTAAATGACCATACAATATATATTCCCAATACACTAAGAAAAATATATTTATTGCTGCTTGTTCAGTTTACTCAATATTTCAATCCACTTAAATTTGTTGTATTTTTTTTTTTTTTTTTTTTTTTTACAACTACATTATTTTTTTCATGCATCATTTTTGACAACTGGACCATATAATCAGGCTTCTCCCATTTACTTTATATATAACTTTATATAGGCCGTTCCTATAACTGTTATAACAGAGACACGGAGGCAGGAATAAAAGCAATGCTGGTAAGTTTATTTGTGAAACAGTTGAGCAGATGGTGAAATAGCGAGTATATAGCAGTTCTTGTATGGATGAGGGAATGTGATACTGTCCTTTGATGTTTTGCAGATGCAGGCGGAGAGATGAGTAGAGGAATGACGGCGGAGACACTCACACACACAAGCAGGTAGGTACACGAGGGGACCAGGAGACGAAGGAGCTGAAGGAGACAACTGGAGCAGGTAAGTATGGCGTTTAGGAGTCCTTGAGGTAAGCATACAGATGCTGTAGTGCAAACGAGACCGGACAAATGCTGTGTGTGAGTGTGGGAGCTTTATAGTGCTGATGATTGCAGTGATGATGAGGTGCAGGTGACGGTGATCAGAACTCGGGTGATTGAGTGCGTGGGTAAGGCAGTGAGGTGGAACCTGACGTGTCTGTGACAGTACCCCCTCCCACGGCCTGCTCCTGAGGGCCGCGGACCCCGACGTCGTGGTGATCGTCCTCTAGGGCGTGGGGCAGGTCTGTCCGGATGGTTGGTGTGGAAGGTCTGTAACAGAATAGGATCAAGGATATCATTCTTGGGAACCCATGAGCGTTCCTCGGGGCCATAGCCTTCCCAGTCGACCAGATACTCGAGTTGACCACCACGGCGCCGGGAATCCAGAATCTTGTGTACGACGTAAGCAGTGCCATCATCCAGGATGAGTGGAAGGGGGGGCTCGGCGGCTGCCATGTCAGGTTCTGTGGAGGGAAGAACAGAAGGGTGGTGAGGTTTGAGCAGTGATACGTGGAATGTAGGATGAATTCTACTGTACTGTGCTGGGAGTTGGAGACGGTAGGTGATGGGGTTGATCTGCCGGACGATGGTGAACGGGCCAATGAAGCGGGGACTCAGCTTCTTGCAGGGCAGACGCATCCTGATGTCTCTGGTGGACAGCCAGACCTTCTGCCCCGGTTGGTAGACTGGAGCGTCGGAGCGCCGAAGGTCGGCTGTCATCTTGCGTCTGCACAGGGCTCTCTGCAGTTGGTGGTGAGCCGAGTCCCAAACCCTCTCGCTCTCCCGGAACCAGTAGTCGACTGTGGGAACGTTGGAGGGTTCCCCATCCCAGGGGAACAGTGGGGGTTGGTAACCGAGTACGCACTGAAACGGTGTTAATCCAGTTGTGGCTTGACGGAGGGAGTTTTGTGCGTACTCGGCCCAACCCAGGTACTGGTTCCAGGAGTTCTGGTGGCCGTGACAGAAGGTACGCAGGAAGCGGCCTATCTCCTGGATCTTCCGTTCCGTCTGCCCGTTCGACTAAGGATGGTATCCAGATGACAGGCTGATGGTCACACCCAGGAGGGAGAAGAACACCTTCCAGGCGTGGGAGATAAACTGGGGTCCTCTGTCGGAGGCGATGTCTTCGGGTATTCCGTAGTAACGAAAAACATGGTTGAATAACAGTTCTGCGGTGGTCATGGCGGTAGGTAGACCCTCCAGGGGGATCAGACGGCAGGATTTTGAGAAGCGGTCTACCACTACCAGGATGCAAGTGTGACCATCAGACTCAGGGAGATCGGTGACGAAGTCCACTCCCAGGTGTGACCAGGGACTCTCAGGAACGGGCAGAGGATGGAGCTTGCCGGTGGGAAGATGGCGTGGGCTCTTGGAGATGGCGCACTCCCTGCAGCCCTGCGCGTACCTTCTGACATCGTTGGCCATGTTGGGCCACCAGAAGCGTTGTTTGAGCAACGAGAGGGTCTCATTGACCCCCGGGTGGCCAGTGCCAAGTGAAGAGGGGGTATTGTGCAGAAGTGGAGTGCGTCGTGCCCGTGTGACGTATTGCAAGCCTTGGGGGCAACCCGGCGGAGTGCGTGTGGAGGCATTGGAGGAGGGAACGGTTTCTTCGGACCATTGGATGGGGTTCACGAAGACTGACTCCGGTAGGATGGTCTCTGGGGCTCCGGGCTTTTCCTCTGGGGCATGGAGGCGAGAGAGAGCATCAGCTTTGGTATTTTTTGAACCGGGGCGATACGTAATGGAGAAGTTGAATCTTGAGAAAAACATAGCCCAGCGAGCTTGGCGAGGGTTGAGTCTTTTGGCAGCCTTTAGATACTCAAGGTTCTTATGGTCGGTGAGAACTTGGAAAGGATGTGTAGCCCCCTCCAGCCAATGCCTCCACTCCTCTAGGGCAAGCTTGACGGCCAGGAGTTTGCGGTCACCGATGTCGTAGTTGACCTCCGCCGGGTTGAGTTTGCGGGAGAAGAAGGCGCATGGATGGAGTCTACTTGGTATCCCCTGCTGCTGCGAGAGGACCGCTCCCACTCCAGTGGTGGAGGCGTCCACCTCCACGACGGAAGGTAAGTCAGGGTTAGGGTGGACGAGGAGGGAGCGGTGGTGAAGGCTCTCTTGAGGGTCTCGAAGGCGTTGGTGGCTTGTGGGGTCCAGGACAGAGACTTGGGCTGGTGACGGAGCAGGTTGGTAAGTGGACTGACGATGGTACTGTAGTTCTTGATGAATCGGCGGTAGAAGTTGGAGAATCCTAGGAAACGTTGGATTTCTTTAATTGTTGATGGAGTGGGCCAGGTTTGAATAGCGGAGACCTTCCCCTCGTCCATCCGGATGCCACTGTGGTCAATCACGTACCCCAGGAACTGGACGGAGGGCTGGTGAAAGGAGCACTTTTCAGCTTTGAGGAAGAGTTGGAATTGGCGTAAGCGTTGGAGGACCTCCGCAACGTGGTGGCGATGTTCGGCCAAGCTCCGGGAGTAGATGAGGATGTCGTCAATATACACCAGAACGAACTTGTGGAGAAACTCCCGGAGCACCTCATGTATGAAATCCTGGAATACGGAGGGGGCGTTGACCAGGCCATACGGCATTACAAGGTATTCGTAGTGTCCGGTGGGCATGACGAAGGCGGTCTTCCACTCGTCCCCCTCACGTATCCGGATGAGGTTATACGCGCTGCGGAGGTCCAACTTGGTGAACACAGTGGCACCGCGGAGATGTTCCAGGGCCGCTGGGACGAGGGGAAGTGGGTAGCGGAACTTGACAGTTATTTTATTGAGGGCACGGTAGTCTATGCAGGGCCGCAAGCCTCCGTCCTTCTTAGCCACAAAAAAGAAGCTTGAAGCAGCAGGGGAAGTAGACGGGCGGATGTAACCTTGACTGAGGGCCTCTTTGATGTATTCCTCCATGGCCTTCTCCTCCGGTATTGACAGGGGGTAAATGCGTCCCCTGGGCACTGGCTCACCCGGTAGCAGATCGATGGCACAGTCCCATGGCCGGTGTGGAGGAAGCTTGGAGGCGCGTTGCGGGCAGAAAACGTCACTGAAGTGGGCGTAGTCCGGGGGGAACATCCACGGAGCGCTTCTCTACAGGACTTTCGATGGACGTGGCATTGATAGAGAGAGTCTTGGAGAGTGGAGATCTCGGAACAGGAAGTTCTGGGAAGCAGTCAGGAAAGCAGTGGTCGCCCCACTTCAGGACTTCGCCCGTGCGCCAGGAGATGGTGGGACTGTGTTTTTCCAGCCAGGGGCGCCCTAGAACCACGTCAGCGGTGGACTCCTCCAGAACCAGCAGATAGATGTTTTCAGTGTGTAGCATGCCCACGCGGAGTTGAAGTGGTCCAGCACAATGACGGACGGTCTTACGGCTCAGGGGTTTGCCCGTGATGTAGTGGATTTGATAGTTAACCGGAGACGTGGAGATTTTGAGCTTGAGTTGTCGACAGAGGGTGCCGGAGATGAAGTTTCCTGCTGACCCTGAGTCGAGGAGCGCCACCACTGGAACAGAGGTATTTGCAGCAGTAAGGGTTATCATGGTAGTGAGTGGTTGCATTTTCTGAATGGAAGGAATTATTGCACTCACCACGGGCCGAGGAGGACAGGTTGGGCATGTAGAGATGACATGCCCCGGTAATCCACAGTATAGACACAAGTTCAGAGTCAGTCTTCTTTGTCTTTCACTAGCTGAGAGGCGTGAGTGGTCTACTTGCATTGGCTCGTTGGCTGGTTCTGGAGGGCTGACGGGCTCGGACCGACGGAGGAGGATGGTAGACGGTAACTGGCCCTGGTGCTCGAGGAGACACGACTGCATACGAGAACCCATGCGGATGGCGAGTTGGATGAAGCGTTTGAGTCCTATGGAGTCCCCGTATGCAGCAAGATGCAGCCGCACATTAGGCTCCAATCCCTGACGGAAAGTGGTGATGAGGGCTTGTTCAATCCATCCGCTGGTGGCGGCTAGCGTTCTAAACTGCAAGGGATATTCGTTAACAGAGAGATTTGCTTGTTTCAAATTATAGAGTTTCTCACCAGTCGATGAATCTGTTAGAGGTTTCCCGAAGACCTCACGGAAGTGAGAGATGAACGCCGAATATGACTTGACAACGGAGCCCTTCTGAGTCCATAGCGAGTCTGCCCATTGTAGGGCCTTACCTTGCAGTTGTGAAATGATGAACGCAATTTTAGCCGTGTCGGTGGGGTAGAAGTGCGGCTGCATCTCCAGGACCAGTTCGCATTGGAGAAGGAATCCGCTGCAGTCCTCCGCCGATCCAGAGTAGGGCGCCGGTTTGGCCATGGGACTGGCGGTGAATGCTGGTGAAGAAGCGGTGATGGCAGGTGCGGAAGGTGCAGCGTTGGTGGAAGGCGGTGAGGGTGGTTGTGGTGTGAGTGCTCGGCGCAATGCGTCCACGAGCTCTTGGAACGGATCGTCGGTGCTCATACTGTCCAATAGTTGTTTTGGTCCGGTCTTCTGTTATAACAGAGACACGGAGGCAGGAATAAAAGCAATGCTGGTAAGTTTATTTGTGAAACAGTTGAGCAGATGGTGAAATAGCGAGTATATAGCAGTTCTTGTATGGATGAGGGAATGTGATACTGTCCTTTGATGTTTTGCAGATGCAGACGGAGAGATGAGTAGAGGAATGACGGCGGAGACACTCACACACACAAGCAGGTAGGTACACGAGGGGACCAGGAGACGAAGGAGCTGAAGGAGACGACTGGAGCAGGTAAGTATGGCGTTTAGGAGTCCTTGAGGTAAGCATACAGATGCTGTAGTGCAAACGAGACCGGACAAATGCTGTGTGTGAGTGTGGGAGCTTTATAGTGCTGATGATTGCAGTGATGATGAGGTGCAGGTGACGGTGATCAGAACTCGGGTGATTGAGTGCGTGGGTAAGGCAGTGAGGTGGAACCTGACGTGTCTGTGACAATAACACTTTACAACAATATTCTATTTGTTCTGTATTCAATGTAATGATGATCAATGTTAATTAATAACACTCTAAAAAATGCTGGGTTAAAAACAACCCAAGTTGGGTTGAAAATGGACAAACCCAACAATTGGGTTGTTTTAACCCAGTGGTAGGGTTAAATTGTTTGCCCAACCTGCTGGGTAGTTTTATTTAACTCAACTATTGTTTAAAAATTATTGTATTGCTTAATTAAAATTAACCCAAAGTATGTTGGAAATGAGCATTTATTAATGTTCAATGAATAATTATTAAACAATAAACATTTATTAAATTGCTTATTAATACATTTATATTAATAAACTATTAAACTATTAAATTTATATTAATAAAATATTAAAGCTTATTAATAAACATTCACCTTTTGTCTATTATTGTTGCCTCTAATTGCATCTGGTTTTTAATTTCCCAACTATTTTGGGTTCATTTTAAGCTAGCCATATAGTAATTTTTAAATAATAGTTGGTTTAAATAAAACTACCCAGCAGGTTAGGCAAACATTTAACCCAACCGCTGGGTTAAAACAGCCCAATGGCTGGGTTTGTCCATTTTCGACCCAACTTGGGTTGTTTTTAACTCAGCATTTTTTAGAGTGCACACACTAATATATTTTTACATTTAAATTTAGTTCATTATGAATTAACATGAATGAATGATTTTGAATTAACAATAGTAGGCCTATTTATAAAAGAACATTATTCTAAATTAATAAATGTTTTAAACAAAATGTTGTTAAATGTTAGTTCATGAGACCAATGCATTAACAAATGTCACCAAATTGGGCCATATTTTTAAGTGTTTCATAAATTTAATAAATATAGATGGACTCTCTACACATTTGATAAAAGAATTAAAGTTCATACAAAATGACCTGCAACACTAGGTTTTAGAATTTATTTGTAATAATTATATACAGGTGCTGGTCATATAATTAGAATATCGTGAAAAAGTTCATTTTTTTTATTGTAAATTATTTTTAAAAATGAAACTTTCATTTATACTAGATTCCGTACATGTAAAGTAAAACATTTTAAACGTTTTTTTTATTTTTTTTTTTTTTGTTGATTAGAGCATACAGCTAATGAAAGTCCAAAATCCAGTATCTCAAAATATTAGAATATTTACATTTGAGTTTCATTAAATGACCATCCCTACAGTATAAATTCCGGGTATCTCTTGTTCTTTGAAACCACACTAATGGGGAAGACTGTTGACTTGGCAATGGTCCAGGAGACAATCATTGACACCCTCCACAAAGAGAGTAAGTCACAGAAGGTCATTACTAAATGTGGTGGCTGTTTACAGAGTGATGTATCAAAGCATATTAAATGCAAAGTTGACTAGAAGAAAGAAATTGAGTAGGCAAAGGTGCACAAGCAACAGGGATGACCACAAGCTTGAGAATACTGTCAAGTAAAGCCGATTCAAACACTTGGGAGAGCTTCACAATGAGTCAAATGAAGCCGGAGTCAGCGCATCAAGAGTCACCACACTCAGACATCTTCAGGAAAAGGACTACCAAGCCACTTCTGAAACAGAAACAATGTCAGAAGCATCTCACCTGGGCTAAGGAGAAAAATAACTGAACAGTGAACAGTGGTCGAAAGTCCTCTTTTCAGATAAAAGTAAATTTTGCATTTCATGTTGAAATCATGGTCCCAGAGTCTGAAGGAAGACTAGATAGGCACAGAATCCAAGCTGCTTGAAGTCTAGTGTGAAGTTTCTGGAGTCAGTAATGATTTGGGAGGCTGTGACATCTGCTGGTGTTGGTCCATTGTGTTTTATCAAGTGCAAAGTCAATGCAGCCATCTTCCAGGAGATTTTGGAGCACTTTATGCTTCCATCTGCTGAGAAGCTTTATGGAGATGCTGATTTCCTTTTCCAGCAGGACTTTAGCACCTGCCCACAGTGCAAAAACCACTTCCAAGTGGTTTGCTGACCATGATATTACTGTTTTATTGGCCAGCCAACATGCCTGACCCCTGAATCTATGGGATATTTTCAAGAGAAAGATGAGAAACAGTCGATCCAACAATATACAGATGATCTGAAGGCTCAATAGTGCCTCAGCAGTGCCACAGGCTGATCACTTCCATGCCACACTTCACTGATGCTGTAATTTGTGTTAGGAGCAAGTCATTTGCTGTAATAGTCAAGTCAAGTCAAATTTTTTATATAGCGCTTTTACAATTGGTAATTGTTTCAAAGCAGCTTTACATATTAGAAGCACAGAAAAAAGGGAAGTGGTTAAAAATAAGCTGTACAAACAAGCGTGGTAATATGTAACATATACAAGATGGTGCTACATTAAGCCAATGTCGGCTGACTCCCAGGGGTGGAAAAAAACCCCTAGGAGAAAAACCCAGCGTGCTAACACTGGGAAAAAGTCCTAGGAGGGAAAAAACCCCTTGGAAGATATATATAATATATGTAAATGGATATGGAGATCAAAATCTGAATTATTCATTTTTATTATAGAGATTAAAAATAGATTATATATAAATATATGTAAGCGGATATGGGGATTAAAAATCTGAATTATAGATGCAGCCAGAACTGGATCTGTAGGCCCATTGTCTCCTGGGCTATGTTGTAGTCAGGTCCAGACACAGGTTCTCCATCTGATCTGGATACGGCCTGGATCCAGCACCCGGAAAACCTCAGGATAAGCAGAGAGACAGATATTAGCGTAGATGCCATTCTTATTCTGATGTACAGGTATATCTAGTGTTATAGGAAATGTTCTCGGTTCCGGCCGACCTAATTATTGCAGCGTAACAATCCTTTAACGGATTTGAAAAATGTTAATGTATTGATAATGTGTTATGTGTATGCAAGAGCAAAGAGATGTGTTTTTAGTCTAGATTTAAACTGACAGAGTGTGTCTGCTTCCCGAACAATGCTAGGAAGATTGTTCCAGAGTTTAGGTGCTAAATAGGAAAAGGATCTGCCGCCTTCAGTTGATT
This sequence comes from Megalobrama amblycephala, assembly GCF_018812025.1. NCBI lineage: Eukaryota > Metazoa > Chordata > Actinopteri > Cypriniformes > Xenocyprididae > Megalobrama > Megalobrama amblycephala. Next base: position 5,187,596 of record NC_063044.1, on the reverse strand, counting down.
TTGATATTCTGGGTATTATCAACTGGCCTGAATTCTGAGATCGCAATAAACGTGAAGGACTATAATGCATTAAGAGCTCACTTAGGTACTGGGGAGCTAAACCATTTAGAGCTTTATAAGTAAGTAGCAAGATTTTAAAATCTATACGATGTTTAATAGGGAGCCAATGTAATGTTGACAGAACTGGGCTAATATGGTCATACTTTCTGGTTCTAGTAAGAACTCTAGCTGCCGCATTTTGGACCAACTATAGTCTGTTTAAAAGCCGAGCAGAACAACCACCCAGTAGAGCGTTACAATAATCTAGTCTTGAGGTCATGAATGCATGAACCAACTGTTCCGCATTTGTCATTGAGAGCATATGTCGTAATTTAGATATATTTTTTAGATGGAAGAAGGCGGTTTTACAGATACTAGAAACATGACTTTCAAATGAAAGATTGGTATCGAAGAGCACACCCAAGTTCTTAACTGAGGACGAAGGTTTAATGGAGCACCCGTCAAGTGTTAGAGAGTATTCAAAGTTTTTTCGTGAGGAAGTTTTTGGTCCAAAGATTAGGATATCAGTTTTTTCTGAATTTAATAATAAGAAATTTCTTGTCATCCAGTTTTTAATGTCAGCTATGCATTCTGTTAATTTAGTGAATTTGTAGGTTTCGTCAGGGCGCGAGGAAATATAGAGCTGAGTATCGTCAGCGTAGCAGTGAAAACTAACACCATGCTTCCTAATTATCTCTCCTAAGGGCAGCATGTACAGAGTGAAAAGCAACGGTCCTAGTACTGAGCCTTGTGGTACTCCATATTGAACCTGTGATCGATACGACATCTCTTCATTAACTACTACAGACTGATAACGGTCAGATAAGTACGATTTGAACCATGCCAAAGCAATTCCACTAATGCCAATATAGTTTTCAAGTCTTTTTAAAAGAATGTTGTGATCGATAGTGTCAAAAGCAGCACTGAGATCTAATAACACTAATAGAGAAATACAGCCACGATCGGATGATAGGAGTAGATCGTTTGTAACTCTAACGAGAGCAGTCTCAGTACTATGGTATGGTCTAAATCCTGACTGGAAATCCTCACAGATTCCATTTCTTTCTAAAAAGGAGCACAGTTGTGTTGAAACTGCCTTTTCTAGTATCTTTGACAGAAAAGGTAGATTCGAGATTGGCCTGTAATTTACTAAATCTCTCGGATCTAGTTGAGGTTTTTTAATAAGAGGTTTAATAATAGCCTGCTTAAAGGTTTTTGGCACGTATCCTAGTGTTAAAGATGAATTAATTATATCAAGAAGTGGACCTACGACCTCTGGAAGCATTTCTTTCAGTAGTTTAGTCGGCATTGGGTCTAGCATACATGTCGTTGATTTTGATGATTTGATAAGTTTAGATAATTCTTCCTCTCCTATAGCGGCGAATGATTCTAGTTTTACCTCAGGGACACTACAGTGCACTGTCTGAAGCGAAACTGTAGACGGTTGCATGTTTTTAATTTTCTCTCTAATATTATCAATCTTGCAAGTAAAGAATTTCATAAAGTCATTACTGCTGTGCTCTATGGAAGCGTCAGCAGTTGAATCTCTGTTTCTAGTTAATTTAGCCACTGTGTCAAATAAATACCTAGGATTATGTTTGTTTTCTATTAAGAGATTTGAAAAATAAGTAGATCTAGCATTTCTTATAGCCGTTCTGTACTCAATCATTTTTTCTTTCCACGAAAGGCGAAAAACTTCTAGTTTTGTTTTCTTCCAACTACGTTCAGCTTTTCTAACAGCTCGTTTTAGAGCCCGAGTGTGCTCATCATACCACGGCGTTGGATTAGTTTCCTTAATCTTCTTTAGACGTAAAGGAGCGACTGCATCTAATGTGCTGGAAAAGAGAGAGCCAATAGTTTCTGTTGCAGCATCGAGTTCTTCTAAGTTGTCAGTATACTAAGGCGATGAAACTGCTCGGGGAGATTATTTATAAAGCAATCTTTAGTGGTAGACGTGATGGTTCTACAATATTTATGGCTGGGTGGTGGTTTTGTAGCCTTGGCTAATTGTATTATACACGAGACTAAATAATGATCTGATATATCATCGCTTTGCTGTAGAATTTCAACAGCATCAATATCAATTCCATGCGACAGTATTAGATTTAGGGTATGATTACGACAATGAGTGGGTCCTGACACGTGTTGTCTAACTCCAATAGAGTTTAAAATGTCTGCAAATGCCAATCCAAATGCGTCTTTATTATTATCTACATGGATATTAAAATCACCAACAACAAGGACTTTATCCGCAGCCAGTACTAACTCTGATATAAAATCAGCAAATTCTTTGATAAAGTCATTATGGTGCCCTGGTGGCCTGTATACAGTAGCCAGCACAAATGTCAACTTACATAATGTTACATAAAGCACCATCACTTCAAAGGAATTATATTTGAAATTCTTTTGAATGATTCTGAATATATTACTATAAATTACAGCAACACCTCCCCCTTTGCCTTTCTGTCGAGGATTGTGTCGATAATCATAACCTTGAGGACTAGATTCATTTAAAGTAATGTAATCGTCTGGTTTTAGCCAGGTTTCTGTCAAACACAGCAAGTCTAGTTTATTGTCTGTGATAATTTCATTTACAATAAGTGCTTTTGAAGAAATAGATCTAATATTCAGTAACCCAAGCTTTATCATTTGTTTATCTGATTTATCTGTGATTTTCATTTTTTGAACATCAATTAAATTTTTACCCTTAAAAGGTTTCGGAAGTTTTTTGTATTTACTAGTTCGAGGTACAGACACAGTCTCTATGTGATAATATCTAGGTGAAAGAGTTTCTATGTGCTGTGAATTATTTGAGTTCTGTGACGTGAGGCGGCTAGCAGACGGTCGGTTTAGCCAGTTTGTCTGCGTCCTGATATGGGCCCTGGTTTGTCATGTTTCAGCTCTAAGACTATTTGCCAAATTTCTAGATAGAAGAGCAGCACCATCCCGGGAGGGATGAATACCATCTCTTTTCAACAGATCAGGTCTGCCCCAAAAGCTTTTCCAATTGTCTATGAAACCTATATTATTCTGCAGACACCACTTAGACAGCCAGCCATTGAGTGATGATAACCTGCTAACTATCTCATCACTCCGACGAACAGGAAGAGGGCCAGAACAAATTACTTCTATGTAATATGTGCTGCCGACCAAGTATTGAGTGTACAAATGAACATACTTTAAAGAACTTTAACTTTTCTGTTTTGAAAATCCATTTTTTGATTGATCTTAGGAAATATTCTAATATTTTGAGATACTGGATTTTGGACTTTCATGAGCTGTACGCTCTAATCATCAAAATTTAAAAAAAAAAAAAAAAACATTTGAAATGTTTTACTTTACATGTAGGGAATCTAGAATATATGAAAGTTTCATTTTTAAAAATAATTTACAATAAAAAAATGAACTTTTTCACGATATTCTAATTATATGACCAGCACCTGTAGATGATGATGCTACTTACTATTAGTGTGCACTAACGACTGATCTTTATTGCAGATCAGTATATTATATACTGTTAAATCACATGCTATTTATTGTTTGGGCTTTTTCGTTCTCCATGATTTCCATTTATGTTTGTTGACCATCCATGTTCAGCTGTAGGCCTATGTAAGTTAGAACATTTAAGTATCTTTAATATTTCAATACCCATCAGCTTCTCTGTTGAATTATAAATACAAACCTAGAGAGAATAATGTCTTTTTTTTTTTGTTTTTTTTTTAATGGTGGGTGCAGCAAAACTCAGCACAGACAACTAGGCCTACTGTACAATGCCTCCACTTTGGGATGTGTGTGTTTACTGTAATTCTTTTTCAGCACACTGCCAATATAACCATCACACATACATGAGACTACAGTTAGAAAGATTCAAGCTTTGTTTCTGAATGCCCAAAGAAAAAATACAGTGTCATTTCAATTGACATTTAAACTCAACAAACAAGAAATGTTCATATATAAGAAAAATGTCTTTTAAAACATTTTTAAAAACTGGACATTTTTAATGTTCAGAAACTACATTTTCATAACTTAATTAGAATGTTTGCAAAACATTCTAAAACATATTTTCATTAGCTGGACAGCCTGCCTATTCACAAATATGTCTCCAATCTACAGTGCACATCTTCCAGGCACATCTTACCGATTCCAAAGCACATTAGTCTTAATAACTACCATTAATTTTGTATTTAATCATTTATAAGTGATATATAATTGTTCATGAAGGCTGGAAATGAAAAGCCTTATATTCAGATGTGCAGAAATATTAGGTATGTTTTCTTTTACAGATAAAATGAGCCAAAAAATAGATTTAACTCAGACTGACAAGTCAAAAATTACTAAATGCCCATGAAGAATGCAATACTAGAAATTGCAGTTAAGGCATGATCATTGGATAGTGAAACACTCACTGGGTCAGCAGGGTCAGAAGAAAACAGGTGGAGAAAAAGAGACGTGTTAACTGCAAAATAATTAAGAATTAAGGTGAAGAATTAAGTGTGAAACCATCAGGAAGCCTTCAGTCTTCAGCGCCACCATTTTCCAGAACTGCAACCTACCTGGAGTCTCCAGAAGTGTCAGGATCTCAGAGACTTAGGTTAGGCAAAGAATCCTAAAAAATGACCCGCTCTTAATAAGAATCAAGCTGAAGTGTTGTAAAATACACAAAGACTGTTTTTATAGGCTTTATAAAGAGACAGATTGCGAGTGACTCTTGAAGAACCAGCACAACATCCTCTTGTACCACTGTTTGAAGAATTCATCTTCCAGAATCTGGTATTAAGGTGTGGGAGTTCATTTTTCGGGTTCCTGATGGTTTCACACTTAATTCTTCACCTTAATTCTTAAATCTTAAATTCTTAAGTCTTTTCTTCTTCACATGTTTTTTTCTGACCCTGCTGACCCAATGAGCATTTCACTGTCCCACGGTCATACCTTAACCACAATTTTTAGTATTGCATTAGTTTTGCAATAACATTAGTTTTGCAATACAAAATCAACCTGCCTAATAATTCTGCACGTACTGTACAATATTTTCATACAACAACTGCAAGGTGTCCGATGAATGAACAATGTGATAAACAATACTCACTAAATGTACCAGAAACTCAAACACAATCTGCATATTTTTAAATGCTGACGGATGTAACTACCTGAACTTCAAACCTATTTGCTGCAGCCTGCGATTTACAGTACGCTCCTTATTTGTGTAAACTTAAGTGTTTCTAAACTTTTTGCTCTCTATGCTTTTTCCAATCTGCGGTCAGTCAATAGGAATGAATTGAAAAAACCCACTCTGCTTCACTCGCTTTGCGCCAGTGGATGTGCACTGTCATGGCGACATCTGAAAGACAATGAAAAGATTCAAACAAATAGAAATAGCACTTTAAAGATGCTAGTTACAACTGCAGGATTTTACAGGTTTGGTATAATGGATGTTTTTGCTCGGGTGGTGGAAATGTTCACCCAATCGAGAAAGATTTTGATCAGCAAAACAAAAATGAGCAGGAACATTGGTGGCTTGATCGAAAGTCAAGTTTGGCAACTAAAGACCTAAATTTCAACATTGTTTTCTTTTGAAGACATATGAGTTCTGATGACAGGGAAAAAAAAGAACTATGTTTTGTCATCTGGAAGATTGCAACATGCATTTTAAAGTATTCATAATAGGTCCTCTTAAACTGAAACTGATTTCAAATGATCTTCCATTGTCTTGTAACCTTCATTTCAAGCTTTCTTTTTTTATTTAAATGAATCAGATAAATATTGGATGTATTTTTTCTTTCAGATATGAAGCAGATATTGAGCTTTTTGAGACTCTATAAAAACATGTACATAAATCAAATTGTTCTTGTGTGCAATCATACGAGCTGATCGATACACATCATGTTTTTCTAAATTGTAGATTTTCATCAAAAACTATGTAAATTCACCATTGTAATTCACCATTGTGTATAGTTATTATAAATTCTCAAGTAATCAGGCTGAAAGTTCATCTTACACCAACAGGAAGTAAAAGTTTGTCCAGTATGAAACCACACAGAGAAAGACCTTATTATTTCTCAACACACACACTGTCAGCATTATAAAAATGCACCTTCCTCCTCTCTTAGTTTGAAGAGTTGGTGTTGTGTGTTTGTGAGCGAATAACTTTTCTGAACTTCTCTCATCATTGCTCCCGAACTCCTGAAAAATAACACAAAGAAACAGAATCTCAAAAAGAGACAACAGTATTCTCAGGTAAGTTTAGAGTTAAAGTAAAAGGTCAATTTAAAACTTCAACAGTGAACATCACAGGTTTAAGTGATTATTTCAAACAGTTAAAATGCTAATCAACAAAAAATGCAGTTGCACAAATTTTAAATGCATATTATGTAAGAAATTGGTAAACAGTCTGTGCACATATATCATGTATATTTAGTATTTGTGAAACTATGTTGTTTTTCTGGTGGTCTTTCATCACCTGTTCTTATCATCAGAAGGATTTGACTGAATCAAGATGCTGCTGATCATTGAAGCTCTTCTTCTCATTTTAGCTGCTCTAGGACAGGTAAGCTTGTGTTCTGGTATGAATATTATAGACATGAATACTGATGATTGATCATTATGATTCCTGTTGCTGCAGGATCACAGAGCTGCTGCAGGAAAGATATTTCCATTGAATATGGCACTGAATTCAGTTGATGACCAATATGAGGGCTGTAGAGAGAAAATGGCGAATCTGGTGAAGACAAAATATCTGAAGAAGGAAATCAAGAACTCAGCTAAATATAAAATTAGTTGGCAATTAGGTGAAAAGTTTGTCAACTTCCCAAAAGGTCACTTGACAAGGAATCATTTAATTGCCATTTACGTGTACAGTGATAGTAATGTATATCATCATTTTAATCCTGATACTCGTTACGGTAAAAAACAGTACAAACAAATGACATACAAATGGTATTCACTTCACTTTCTGTTAACAGAAGCGATGCAGATTCTGAAGAAAGCACAAAATAAATGCAGGGTAACGTATCGTGGTACTACAGCTGAATTTAATAAGTATGTTCTGAACAAAGAGATTCGATTCGGTTCATTTACATCCTCCTCTCTTGATCGTAATGTAGCACAAGGTTTTGGAAGTAAATCTTGTTTTGAAATCTACACATGTGAAAGTGCTGATGTGACTAAATATTCGAAGTATCCTAATGAGAAAGAGGTGCTGATTCCTCCATATGAGAAGTTTAAAGTCACTGCTGTTAGGACAAGAAAATATCAGCAAAATCTCTGGTGTGACACTGTGTTCACTTTGAAAAGCTCTGGAAAAGTAAGTTACCAGAACTGTGCAGTGGCATTCAAGAAACCATCCAAGAACTACTAATGTTATTCACTGAAAAAAGTGCTTGGGATTTATCAGTTCCACACAAGTAAATATAAAAGAAATCTTACTCTTGATTTAGTTTAATTCTTTGTCAACAAACATTTTTTGTTCACATATAATGGACATTCTGAAATAAAATTATGTAACCCAACACATTGGCCTCAAAGTGATTTTATATGCATATTCATTTCCTCATTTACACGTACATTCAGAATGAAAATATATTCAATATATTCCCAATAAACTAATTAAATTGAATTAATTTCAATGCACTTATTTTTTTTATTTTTTTTAATAAAGGTTTACTTATTTTTTTCCTAATTGAGGAGCTTCTGTGATGTTGGAGTTTTTGTGGCTTTCATTGGGCAGAAGAGAGGACGTTTGTGCTCTTTGATATTGTACAATTTAACCATACCAGCATTAAAAGACTAAAATGACATATTAAAAAAATGCAACTGCAAAAAAGCTTGTATATAGACACTGCACTTTTAAACAAAAACAACTGTCACTCAGTGACTAATAATGTTTTTTTTTTTCAATGTGTCTGTAAATTTCCCGACCCTCTTTCATGAAACAGCGTTGCCCCCTGCTGGTCAGATCTGACAGCAACCCATATTACATAGATATACCGCTGTAAATACGTAAATAATTATTATAAGCTTACCGTAGTGATACAGGGCAAGGCAAGAACACGGATTGTAATATAGATTTATAATATAGCCTACCCCCTCATTATTTTAAATTTTGTTATTTTTGAGAAAGAAAAAAAACCTATAGTTATAATATGTGCAACATGATGATGACCATTTATGTTCAAACTAAAGTTACATTCTAGTGCTTCATTCTAAGCATTTTATGCGAAGAAATAACAGCATAAAGATCATTTCAAGCCGTCACATATCTGCTTGTGCAACACAATGAATTTAGATCTTAAATCTCTCATTTAGCTGTTTTCAGGTTTGCCTTTTCCCAACCAATGAATTTACTATAGATACTGTGGTTTTTGATCTTGTTCAAAAATAAAAAGTTAACAACACAAACTATGTCTATTGAGATATTTATTTCCTTTTCATATAAAAAAGGCAAAATTACTACATTAAATTAAATAAAACACAAAAACAGTTAAATTGTTTACTTGGTGGTTCTTGAGGGTCTTTCACACTGCGCTTAACCCCGGGTCATGAACGTTCTAAACACCGTCTTTAACCCCGGGTAAAGGAACGTTTCGGACCCACTTTATATTAAGTGGCCTTAACTACTATGTACTTACATTTAAACTAATCATTTGATACAATGCACTTTTTATGTACATACATGTTTCTACATTGTACTTATATTTTAAAAACACCTGCATGTAATTACATCTGTAATTCATTTCTGTAATTACATTGATAATTACACTGTTGACCCATCCCTTAACCCTTACCCCTACCCTGAAACCTACCCATACCGCCAAAGCTTTCCCTAACCTTACCTGTATCCCACCTCAATAGCTGCAAAAGTGTTTTGCAATTCAATATGAACCCAATAAGTACATTGTACTTATTTTTTGATGTCAGTACATAGTAATTAAGGCCACTTAATATAAAGTGGGACCAACGTTTCTTGTAAATTAGATGCGGGTTGAGCACCTTTTTTTTACCCGTGGTTATGAAACCCGCTTTTGCGGTGCCAAACTTGCAAAGTGTGAAACAATGCGTGTTAGAATATTATAACTAGACACTAGCAACCGACAACCAATCGCGTGCCATATATTCACACGCTTTGGGCAGTCATGGAAACACCGTACAATGTAGTATATAAACAGTCATTTCTGCGTACGATAGAAAAAATGTCAAACGACAATGGAAAACGCGACGATTGGAGTGAAAAAGAGACCGTCATTCTTACCTTTATAGTTCGAAAAGTTTATTCAGAAAAAAAACTTGAATTACAGTCAGCAATGAGGACGCACAATGCTAGAGCCTTTATGTAAACAGGCCACGTGCTGCGATTGTCCAGTCAGTAACACTGACACCGCAAATATTCAAATAAGGATTTAACCCGGTGTTTAGGAATGTGCAGTGTGAAACGGCAGTTTATGAATAACCAGGATAAACTGTTAACCTCAGGATTCCATTTACCCAGGGTTTAGAGAATGGCCCAGGGTTAACTATTTCAAGTGTGAAAAGCCCTCTGGAAACCTAAAAGAGTATAATAAAGTAAAAAAGGTAACACTTTACAATAAGGTTAAACATTAGTTAATGTATTAACTAACATGAAGTATAACATACATTTGTATTTCCTAATCTTCCTTAACGTTAGTTCATGAAAATACAGTTGTTCTTTGTTTGTTCATGTTAGTTCACAGTGCATTAACTAATGTTAACAAGATTTTAACAGTGTATTAGTAAATGCTAAAATTAACATTAACAAAGATTAATAAATGCCATAGAAGTGCAGTTCATTATTAGTTCATGTTAACTAATGTAGTTAACTAATGTTAACTAATGAACCTTATTGTAAAGTGTTACTGTAAAATAAAATTATTCAGACATTCTCCACCTTAATAATGTTCAGCTCAGGCTCGTGCGGTGAAACCGGAAGACTAGAGGATTGGTTAGGAGGGCTACATGCCTGGAATGATCCATCTGCACTGGTGGAGGGCATGTCTACGGATTTACCATCCAGCCCTGTAAAGGAGTCTGTGTGTGGCTGTGTATAGGGGAGTGTGCTGGGCGAGTATGTTTGCGTATGGGTCTGCGTGAATGTTGGCGTGCGCGCTTGTGCGTGGGTGAACGGGGGCCCGCTGGAGGTCGGGCACTGCTGAAACCCGTTCATGGTGGGAGGGCTGAGCTGGTCCAGAGAAAACACCTCGATGCTGTCGAGACCAGAATCGTGGATCTCGTTGTATCGCGTCTGGGCTTGGCTGCACTGAGCGTAGGCGCCCTGGCTGGTCGCGCTCTGGCTGAATGGTACCGAGGAGGCCAGTGAACAAGATGCTGGAGCACATGTGGTCTGCAGAGGGTCAAATTTGGATGCGAGATCCTGAAGGGTGCTGAGGATCTGCTTCTGGACCTGAGTCTGCTGGGCTTGTTCTCTCTCCAGTCGGCCTTGTTGCTCCACCATC